>NW_012104421.1:847649-849469 GCF_000951045.1 Mandrillus leucophaeus | reverse complement strand
TTGAATAGGAGTGGTGAGGGAGGGCGTCCTTGTCTTGTGCCAGTTTTCAAAAGGAATGAAAACAGATTTTGCCCATCCAGGAAGATATTGGCTGTGGGTTTGTCATAAAAAGCTCTTATTATTTTGATATACATTTCATCAATACCTAATTTATTGACAGTTTTTTGCATGAACAGGTGTTGAATTTTATCCAAGGCTTTTTTCTGCATCTATTGAGATAATCATGTGGTTTTTGTTATTAGTTCTGTTTATGTGATGGATTACATTTATTGATTTGCATATGTTGAACCAGTCTTGCATCCCAGGGATGAAGCTGACTTGATCATGGTGGATAAGCTTTTTGATATGCTGCTGGATTTGGTTTGCCGTGTTTTATTGAAGATTTTTGCATCAATGTTCATCAAGGATATTGGCCTGAAATTTTGGTTTTTTTGTTATGTCTCTGCCAGGTTTGGTTTCAGGATGATGCTGGCCTCATAAAATGAGTTAGGGAGGAGTCCCTCTTTTTCTGTTGTTGGAAATAGTTTCAGAAGAAATGGTACAAGCTCCTCTTTGTACCTCTGGTAGAATTCAGCTGTGACTCCATCTGGTCCTTGACTTTTTTTGGTTGGTAGGCTATTAATTACTGCCTGAATTGCAGAACTTCATATTGGTCTATTTAGGGATTTGACTTCTTCCTGGTTTAGTCTTGGAAAGGTGTATGTGTTCAGGAATGTATCCATTTCTTCTTGATTTTCTAGTTTATTTGCACAGAGGTGTTTATAGTATTCTCTGATGGTAGTTTATATTTCTGTGGGATCAGTGGTGATATCCCCTTCATCATTTTTTTATGGTGTCTATTTGATTCTTCTCTCTTTTCTTATTAGTCTTGCTAGTGGTCTATTTTGTTGATCTTTTCAAAAAACCAGCTCCTGGATTCATTGATTTTTGAAGGGTTTTTCGTGTCTCTATCTCCTTCAGTTCTGCTCTGATCTTAGTTATTTCTTGTCTTCTGCTAGCTTTTGAATTTTTTTGCTCTTGTTTCTCTAGTTCTTTTAACTGTGATGTTAGGGTGTTGATTTTAGATCTTTCCCCCTTTCTCCTGTGGGCATTTAGTGCTATAAATTTCCCTCTAAACACTGCTTTAGCTGTGTCCCAGAGATTCTGGTAACTTGTGTCTTTGTTCTCATCAGTTTCAAATAATTTATTTATTTCTGCCTTCATTTTATTATTTACCCAGTAGTCATTCAGGAGCGGGTTGTTCAGATTCCATGTAGTTGTGTGGTTTTGAGTGAGTTTCTGAATCCTGAGTTCTAGTTTGATTGCACTGTGGTCTGAGACTATTTGTTATGATTTCTGTTCTTTTGCATTTGCTGAGGAGTGCTTTACTTCCAATTATGTGGTCAATTTTAAAATAAATATTATGTGGTGCTGAAAAGAATGTATATTTTGTTGATTTTAGGTGAAGAGTCCTGTAGATGTCTATTAGGTCCACTTGGTCCAGAGCTGAGTTTAAGTCCTGAATATCCTTGTTAATTTTCTGTCTCATTGATCTGTCTAATATTGACTCCCACTATTATTGTGTGGGAGTGTAAGTCTCTTTGTAGGTCTCTAAGAACTTGTTTTTTGAGCCTGGGTGCTCCTTATTGGGTGCATATATATTTAGGATAGTCTCCCACTATTATTATGTGGGAGACTAAGTCTCTTTGTAGGTCTCTAAGAGCTTGCTTTATGAATTTTGTTGCTCCTGTATTGGGTGCACATATATTTAGGATAGTTAGCTCATCTTGTTGCGTTGATCCCTTTACCATTATATAATGCCCTTCTTAGCCTTTTTTGAT
>NW_012104421.1:829963-846324 GCF_000951045.1 Mandrillus leucophaeus | reverse complement strand
AGCCTTTTTGTGCTGGTTTTCCTCATCTTCATGAATTTACCTACCTTTGGTCTTTGATGTTGGTGACCTTCAGATGTGGTTTATGTGTGGATGTCTTTTTTGTTGATGTTGATGCTATTCCTTTCTGTTTGTTAGTTTTCCTCCTAACAGTCAGGCCCCTCTACTGCAAGTTTGCTGGATACTCCAGGTCCTGTTTGCCTGGGTATCACCAGTGGAGGCTACAGAACAGCAAAAATTGCTGCCTGTTCCTTCCTCTGGAAGCTTCGTCCGAAAGGGGCACCTGCCAGATGCCAGCTGGAGCTCTCCTGTATGAGGTGTTTATTATTGACCCCTGCTGGGAGATGTCTCTGTCAGGAGTCACGGGGGGTCAGGTACCCACTTAAGGAGGCAATCTGTCCCTTAGTAGAGCCTGAGTGCTGTGCTGGGCAATCCACTGCTCTCTTCAGGACCAGCAGGCAGGAACGTTCAAGTCTGCTGAAGCTGCGCCCACAGCCACCCCTTCCCCCAGGTGCTCTGTCACAAGGAAATGGGAGTTTGCTCTATAAGCCCCTAATGGGGCTGCTGCCTTTCTTTCAGAGATGCCCTGGCCAGAGAGGAGGAATCTAGAGAGGCAGTCTGGCTACAGTGGCTTTGCTGAGCTGCAGTGAGCTCCACCCAGTCTGAACTTCCCTGCGGCTTTGTTTACACTGTGAGGGGAAAATCGCCTACTCAAGCCTCAGTAATGGCGGACGCCCCTCCTGCCACCAAGCTTGAGCATCCCAGGTCGACTTCAGACTGCTGTGCTGGCAGCAAGAATTTCAAGCCAGTGGATCACAGCTTGCTGGGCTCTGGGGGTGGGATCCGCTGAGCTAGACCACTTTGCTCCTTGGCTTCAGCCCCTTTTCTAGGAGAGTGAATGGTTCTGTCTCACTCGTGTTCCAGGCGCCACTGGGGAATGAAAAAAATCTGCAACTAGCTCGGTGTCTGCCCAAATAGTCACCCAATTTTGTGCTTAAAACGCAGGACCCTGGTGGTGTAGGCAGCCAAGGGAATCTCCTGTCTGTGGGTTGTGAAGACCATGGGAAAAGCACAGTATCTGGGCCAGAGTGCAGTGTTGCTCATGGCACAGTCCCTCATGGCTTCCCTTGGCTAGGAGAGGGAGTTCTCTGACCCCTTGCACTTTCCCAGTGAGGCGATGCCCCACCCTGCTTCAGCTCACCCTCCGTGGGCTGCACCCACTGTCTAACCAGACCCAGTGAGATGAGCCTGGTACCTCAGCTGGAAATGCAGCAATTACCAGCCTTCTGTGTTGATCATGCTGGGAGCTGCAGACCAGAGCTGTTCCTATTCAGCCATCTTGCCCAGGAATGTACACTTTTTAAGCATATATTTTCTTAGAATAAAACAGAAACATTTTTCTATTTCTTATAAAAATAGTTTATAGTAAAAACGTTCCTAATTTAGAGGCATGAGAAAGTCATTTTGAATTAATGCAAATATGAGTTATAGAATATGCCTATACTCCATACAAGTAACAAAGATACTATTTTTTTCAGAATCTTCCTATTCATTAGAGAGGACATTTTATAATGAGCATACTAAAGAATAGTCCTTAAAAAAATAAAATAAAATAAAAGTTTAGGCCGTTATGCTACCAAACTTGTCTAGATCAGCAATACCAAATGTGTTTGGATGCAGTTTGTTTTCTCAATGTAGGTAAACAACATGCTTATATATGTTTTTAAGTGTGGGTTTTTGAGAAAATCCTTTGCTCCACTAATAGTACAAGACAAATTTGAGCCTGCACTCTTTGGAAAGAATTACTGATTCCAAATTTTAATTGAGGTTTTGCTATTTTAATATTGCATGATAAACAACATTAGGCACAGTACAGTGGAATTAAAAAATAAACATTTCCAACACCCAGTAGCTCACAAAGTTTTCTTTTTTTAAAAGTGTCTTTTTCAAAACTCTATTCCTTGAGGCCCGTCAGGGCTGTTGAGGGTAGGGGCAGGAGTAAAAGAAGTGGGCCAAGCTCCAGACCCCCTTCTTCCTACCGTCACTTCAAAGATCCCAGGTTCATGTTGCTTTCCAAACAAATTGGGTTCTATGTGAGAATGAGTTTGAACAAAGTGTTCTGTAACAGAAAAAAAAAAAAAAAAAAAGTGAAAGCCACTGTTTTATAACAGTGACAGACACATAGAGGACATCTAGACAGGGAAATAAAAATATTAAATTGATACATAAATAGACCCTGAAAGATTTACATCCCCCACAGGCCAAGGTTAAATGCATTTTATTGGTGCAGAGCAGTGTAACTGTCGA
The DNA here is from genome assembly GCF_000951045.1 of Mandrillus leucophaeus. Lineage (NCBI taxonomy): Eukaryota > Metazoa > Chordata > Mammalia > Primates > Cercopithecidae > Mandrillus > Mandrillus leucophaeus. The sequence continues at coordinate 844,020 of NW_012104421.1, read as the reverse complement.
AACTGGTGGAGAGCTCTGGGAAGGGAGCTGTCACCTCCCTACTGATCTGCCCAAAAAGGCCTCTCAGAGAAAGGAAGAACTGAAAGGCTGTTGGATGAAAGGAAGACAGCATAGCAGGGTGCAGGAGAGAAAAGCAGGATATTCCAAGCCCGGGTCAAAATTGCAAATGGACTCCAGGATTATTAAAAAGAAAAATATCACTGCTAAATCCATTAATGGTCATAAAACCATCACCCTTCTCCTCATTAGACGGGATTGTTCTTTATTCTCTATGGGTTCAGCAAGGTCCACTATTTCACACCCTCATCCCTGCCTTTCTGCGCTCTCTCTTCCTCTCCTGACTCTTGTCATTCTCCTCTTTCCCTTAGAGCTCCCTCATTCCCTCAGCTGGATGTCTCAGCAACTGTGGAGAGGGACTTTAAACATGAAACCCACTCACAGTGACTCTGTTGACCTTCATGGTAGCTGAAGAAGCCTGCTCATGGCCTTGGACTGAGCTGAGTGGAGTGAGCCGTCACTGCCTGTGCTACCAGAAGGAACAGCTAATGTTCCCCTTTCCCTGTGAAGCATCCCAGACAGGAAGCTGTGGGAAACCTATTGAAGAAAAACCTATCTCATTCTCTGGGTGAGGTTGGAAGACCTGACTAGTTCTGCCTCCTGGGAAGAGTGAAAGTGTGGAGAAAGGTCTTCAGGGTAGGCAATCCAACTCGAGGCAGGACATTCAACAACTCTTTAAAAAGAAATGATTACAGCTATGTATCTTTGCTTTCTTACTTTTGTACATGAACACTCCTTGAGGGTTTCCTGATTCCTCTAAATGTCAAACCTGGTATTCAGCATCTGTCTCCATTATTTTCTTTAAATAAGTACCTACTAACTAACCAGACAATGCTAGACATTTTCCATACTCTACCCTTTCAATTATTTAAGGATACTTGATAAATGGTAAAAGATAAAAGTGTGAGTTTCTCTGCATCTTTTCTTATGTATTAAAGGACCATTATTAACTGAACTTTCTTTTCTGGAAAAGTTTTTCAGATACCTTCATGTCCAATATATCTCATTAGCTTAGATATTTCTCTTTCCCATATACAACATGCACTCTCTCAAAAAAGTAAGAACCAAAATATAAAAGTCTTAGGTAACATTTTAAAGTTAAAAAGTAAATTGCCTTGTTTCAATGAGCACTTTCTCATTATAAATTTTCCAAGCACAAAATTTAAAAGATTCTTATGAATCTAAGCCATCATTAAGCATTAGTAAGAAACATAAGACAAAGCATTAAAAGGCAGTATGTGTAAATGATTATTAGACTGTTACATATGCAGTTAACTCTTTTCAGTCCTAAGCAAGAAAAAGGGGTTAAGTCATATTAAAATCAACCTGTGTGTATTTATAGAGTACCCACTATATACCTAGCACTCTGTTTGGCACCAGAGTATTTTGAGTTTAGGCCTTCAAATACTTTACAATTTTGATACAGAGGCAAGATCTACACATGTAGAAGGAGAAATATTCCCCATATCCATATATCTAAATAGAAAACTCATATTTTGTAATAAAGTACTTTCTCTACCAATGGAGAAGATATAGGTAGACATGTGTGGGGAGGGAGTTCAAATTTATACAGCAAAAAATACCTAAAGAGGCAGAAGATTGTGGTGGCTCAGAAGCCAGGTGCTAGAAGTCTGGGGTTTGAGTTCTGGCTCTCACACTTACTAGGTGTATGAGCTCATGAAACTTACCCACTCCTCTAAGCCTGTTTCTCTATCTGCAAAATGGTGATAAAAAACAGTACTTATATCACACAGCTATTATAAGAACTAAATGAGGTAAATATACACGTTGCTTAGCAAAAACAATGGCTATTATTATTGTTCTTGACTGACACCAATTACAGGAGAAAATTGCTTACTTCCAGCCTTTTTTATTTAACTTGTTAAATGAAAATACTGAGAGTGCTTGCTTTATAGGGTAATTTTGGAGAAGAAATGGTTAAATGATCATAAAGCACTCGCTCAGTGTTGCTCACAATAAGTAGTGAATAACACACAGACATACATGCACAAACACACACACATCTTTTACTCAAATATTCTGAGCTGACCTGTCTGGACCAGAGATTATGTTTCTAGGTCAAAATTCAGTCAGTGCCTTGTGCCACATGGTTACTGCTACTGGATTCAAAGCCGCTCCTCCTTCCTTTCATTTTGGATAAGAACACTTTTTGTCATCTGATTTTGCTTTCTGGTGTCCCTTTCCGTTAAACAAGAAGAGTCTGTTTCTCTGTAAGACTCGTGGGCCATATATCTTCATTTTTACCCTGTTCGGGTCTCTGGCACTTTTGGTATCTGGTCCCTCCTTTCCTGTGTATAAATAATTGCCATTCTCCATCCCTTTATCTTAATTGGAGCCTCTCAGGAATTTGCCTTTTATTCTACTCTCCACCCGCACCCGAGCTGTGAATTCTGTCTCTTCACTCTTCTGGGAATACGTCCTAGCTCACGGGATTTGTGCCTGGTTGTGGCAGACTCCAATTGACAAACAATGGGTTAGCGGAATGGAGACTAATTCAAACCTGCAGGTCTGTTTTTATGATGCTACTTTATCATCTCAAGTTAAAGAAAAAGGTAAAATAGGACGTGGGACTGAATGATAAATGCTGCCAATAAAACAATAGCATCAAGTCCCCAGCTCCAAAAGGAGACCAAATGACCCTCAAAAGACTTTTGCTGCGGTTCAAAGGGTTCTCACTTCTGAAATACTAGGTACAATATTTTTTAACAGAGCAAATAGAACCCAAGAGATAGTAAGTCTTTTAAACACTTCTCTCCCTTTTCCCTTCAGTTAAGAAGAGCCAACTTAATATATTTTTCTTCAAATTGAGCCCAAGGGACACTACTCACCCCTAGGGGGCTACAAAAGGTATTTGGGAGCCTAACCAACAGCGAAAGACAGATGGCAGGCTCTGCGGCAACTGCAGGTTCATCTGAGGGATGCATATTAAGCGTATGCCCTTTTACGGAACCTTTTGACACATATTCCTTTTGAATTTGACCCCTTTAATTTTTGTGTGGCAACTTGCAGTTCATGATGCCTTGGGGCTAGTTATAAGTTCACGTCTGAGATTACACATCTGATATTTATAAAAACACAAATACTGAAGAACTTTCTCCAGGCAGGAAATGACAAATCTTTGGTAAGCTATTTTCAGGACTTAAAAAAAAAGAAAGAAAGAAAGAAAAAAGTTAGTTGGTGATGAACTAACCACTGTGAGTAAAATGGTGTTGCCTTACTGCATATTGAAACCAGTCCCTCCTAACAAAAACGCCAAAAGTCATTATCTATACAATTTAATACTGTGTAGTAAGTCCCTGGCAATCCCCAGTAATCTGTAGCATTACACAGACTGCACCAAATGGGACATGAGATAATATGGGCTGACTTAATTAGACTCTGGGATGCTGGAAAATCGTGACTCTGTAAGTCCAACTTTGTTATTTCCCAGTGAATTCCAGTTGGAAAATGTGATCTTCAGGTGATAACATTTCCTTAACTTTTATGTATCTCCTTTTATTACATCAGAGGAGCCTGGTGGAGGTGGTGGTGGCCAGTGGCAGTTGTGGGATGTTTTCTTTTAAAAAGTACTCAACTTCAGCATTCGCCAGCAACTATTGTTTAAGCCTCTGAGATACAAAGTCCTCCAAAGCAATGCTGCATTTTTAGCCTGAAAGGTACAGATTCTTAATTACATTGACCTCCAGCATAAATGAGAGAAACCACAAGAGAGCCACACCGGTTTCTTGCTCAATGATGATCTACAGTAAAATGCTCAATCCTGGATCTGTGAACTATTTAGAGCCAGGTATTCCAGCAAAGGACTTTAAACTGGTAAAATACATAAGAACTAAACTCATTGTCCTATTCCCTTTTAAAAAATATCTGTATGTAATTCATTTTTTCTTTTTCTTTTGAAGACTGCAAACATATAGAAAAGTTTAAAGAATAATATAATGCAACATTAAGGTTTTACTGTATTTATTTATATGTATATTCACCCATAATTAATATAGATATATAAAATTGTTTACTTTTGCTGAACTTTTTGAAAGCTTTTGCCATCATGACAATTAACCTCTAAATTATTTAATATGAATTCTCTTATATCACCATAATACCATTATCATATCTAAGATAAAAATAATTCCCTAATATAATATCCAACCCATATTAAATATTCCCTGTTATCTAAATTTTTTTTAATTCTATTGCAGCTTGTCAGTTTGAACCAGAATCCAATCAAGGTTCACATGTTATATTTGGTTATGTTTTATACTCTCTTTTAATCTATAACAGTCCTTACAGCTGTTTTGTTTGTTTGCTTTTTAAAGATTTTGACTTTCTCAAGAGACTAGTTGTCTTTAGAAAGTTTCATATTTTGAATTTGTCTGATTTTTCCCTTGAATATTCATTAACTTGTCCCTTTATTTCCTGAATTTTCTGTCAACTAAAACTTAGGCCTAAATGCTTGTTTAGATGCAAGGTAAACATTTTTGGGCAGGATACCTCACTGGTTATGCATTTCATGTTACATTGCATCATTATCAGGAGGCACATAATACTAGGTTATATTAGTAATACTAAGGTTAATCACTTAATATCACTTAATTTAAGGTGGTGACAGATCTCTCCAACATAAGGCACATATTCTTCTTTATGTTAATACATTTTAGAAAACCCAAATCTATGTCTTTTTTGATGGTACTTAATTATATTGTGTATGATTCATTACAGATTTTTTTCTAATGGAAGAATTTTTAGGCCCGATCCATGCTTGGAGTATGTAGATGAACTATTTAGAATTGTTTGCAAAATGTTATGTGTGGGCATATTCCTGGGAAGGATGAGATTCAAGAAATTTTCAAAGGGAATGAAGACACAAAAGTGATTAAGAATAACAGTTGCAGCCGGACGCCATGTCTCATGCCTGTAATCCCAACAGTTTGGGAGGCCAACGTGGGCAGATGATGAGGTCAAGAGATTGAGACCATCCTGGCCAAAATGGTGAAACCCCATCTCTACGAAAAGTACAAAAAAATTAGCTGGGCATGGTGGCACACGCCTGTAGTCCCAGCTACTCAGGAGGCTGAAGCAGGAGGATTGCTTGAACCCAGGAGGCGGAGGTTGCAGTGAGCCAAGATCGTGCCACTGCACTCCAGCCTGGTGACAGACTGATACTCTGTCTAAAAAAATAAAATAAAATAAAAAAATAACAGTTTCAGTCAAAATCTCCATCCTTGAATTCTATTTTAATATCATCCATTTTGCCCTCTCCTTATGTTGACAATTTGGTGCCTCGTACACTGTGACCTTTCGGTAAAGCTAATGATTTACTGACCTGGGTCCTCATAGACACAATTAATGAACTCATCACCTTTGGGTTGCACAGCTGTGTGGCCCATTCTATTGTGACCATGTTATGTAGTGCAGCATACAGGTTGACGCTTTCTAAGGACATTAAGCAGCAGCATGCCACACACACATACAGCAAGAAGAAATGGGATGTGAGTGCCTGGGAGGAGAAGGGAGAGACAGCCACATGCTGTGATCTAAGCTGATCTTGGTACTGATAAGGGGAAGGGAGAAAGAGAGCAGAAGAAGGAGCAAAGAGGAAGAGGGAAGATAGAAGGACATAGAAGTCTATCTAATACAAGCAAATGAGAGAAAGCATGGCAGGCCTTCCTCTGACTCTCACAACCCATGGGGATTCCCATAAAACTCTTGTTCAGTCAGTTTCCTCCAACAGTTACCCACCTTCCACTGGGTATCATTTGTTATGTGACTTTATTCTGAAAAATTCTTCAAAATGAAGAACTTGGGGGTATGAGAGAAGGGGGTGCACAGCTCAGTTTAGAGCCCCCTCTGGAGTCTCTGGACTGACAGATTTCCTTAGAAAGGGCTCAAGCATTCCCACAGCATTTTCCCTTCCCCGTTAGTTCAAGACAGGCCCAGTCTTCCAATATCACCACCAGACAGTGCCAGCTTAGACTATGTGGCTCCTCTGTGCAAACTTGGAAAAAGGCAACCCACCTGGACAGATGAATTAGACAAAGGTACCCAGCCCCAGGAAAACACAGTCACAATGGCTCCCAGTCCAGCCACCGAGCCTGGGCAAGATTTTGACTCTCCTCACTCCTATGGCTGGGCAGCATTGCTGTTATTTTTAGCACACGAAACAAAAGACCACAAGTAGATGCAGGAAAAACAATTCAAGGAGGAACTTCCTTTTATTTCTGTTTCCAATATTAGAGGAAACCTGAAGGATTCCAAGTTTATAAATACACTCCTGCTAAAGCATCCCACTCCACTAATAAAGTGGATTCTTTTTGAACTTTAAGAAAACCACTCCACATCAACCTGGGAATCAGATGATTTTTGGCGTGAAATTTCAGGTTGGCAATTACAGGTATTTCATTCATATTGGTTCATTTATCCCCAATAATGCCTCTGTGTTTTATAATGAAAACCTCAGCACAGGAACTCTCCTCATAAGCCCGTGCAGCTGGATGACAACTTAGATTCATGGTTCTGAGTCTGGTAACTGATTTTTCCTATTAGCTTCAAGGAAATATTTTCCCTGTTATTTTATGTTTAGTACAGTTTAATATGGCTATTACAATATATCACCTCCTCCTCCACCCCATCCTCCAACCCATTTTTGGCCTATTAGAAGTACCATATTCCTTATTTAGTACTTGCAAATCCTTCAGTTGTATAGTCTATATAAGTAACTCATGCAGTCTCTAGAACTAAGACCCACTTTACAGGCAGAAGGTAATACATCTTGACAATAACCAGTTAAACAGAAGTTTATTTTCCTTCCTATACGGGCCAGAGCCCATGTACAATCCTGCAGCGGGGAAATAAGGCCATATCGCATATGAAGTTCTCAGTGTCTTATCTTCCCCATGATTCTTCATTTGCTCACTCTGGTACGGCCTGAGAAAAAGTGTGAGATCAGCAAAGTTCATCTTTTTTCACTCTTTCTGCATACCTTTCGGTGTTCTCCATTGAGCTTGGCACCCAGGGCCTCTGTGCTACCAGCAGGCCCACGGTACTGGCCCAGACAGTATTCTTAAGATGATGACTGCTGGTCTAGTCAATTAATATGATTTTTCAAGTTAGCTAGTCTTCAGTTCTTGATGACATATGCCTCCTTGTAGGAGTCATCAAACTACATGGACCAAATGTAGCTGCCAGCTTAATCTATTAAAATAAAGTTTTATTGCTGAACTACTTATTTGATCCAGCAATCCCATTATGGGGCAAACATCCAAAAGAAAACAAATTGTTCTACCAAAAAGACACATGCATTTGCATGTTCACTGCAGCACCATTCACAATAGCAAAGACATGGAATCAACCTAGGTGCCCATCGATGGTGGATTGGATAAAGAAAATGTGGTACATATACACCACTGAATACGACACAGCCATAAAGAATAAGATCATGTCTGGCACTTAGTATTACCTCGAAGTATTAAATATACCTCCTCTTCATTTTCCAACTGGTTTTACTGTAATCTTGATACCTCCAATTCCTCAATAACCATGACTAGCCTTGAGCCCCTGTATTAGTCAGGGTTCTCTAGAAGGACAGAACTAACAGGATATATGTATATATGAAAGGGAGTTTATTAAAGAGCACTGACTCACACGAACACAAGGTAGTCCCATGGTAGGCTATCTGCAAGTTGAGGAACAAGGAAGCTACTGGTGGATCAGTCTGAGTCCCAAAACCTCAAAAGCAAGGAAGCCAACAGTGCAGCCTTCAATCTGTGGCCAAAGACCCTGGCAAACCACTGGTTTAAGTCCAACAGACCAAAAGCTGAAGAACCTGGAGTCTGATGTTCCAGGGCAGGAAGCATCCAGCACAGGAGAAAGATGAAGGGCAGAAGACTTAGCAAGTCTGCTCTTCCATCTTCTCCTGCTTGCTTTATTCTAGCCACACTGGCAGCTGATTAGATGGTGCCCACCCAGACCAAGGGAGGGTCTGCCTCTCCCAGTCCACTGACTCAAATGTTAATCTCCTTTGGCAACACCCTCTCAGACACACCCAGGAACAATACTTTACATCCTTCAATGCAATCGAGGTGATGCTCAATATTAATCATCACAGTCCCTAAGACTGAGAATTTGCCTACCACCCTAGTTTCTTGTTAACTGCTTTATTTACCATTTGATCATACTGCTATCATATCCATTACAGCTACCAAGATGGCGAGCCGGCCCAGGCCTCTGCCAATTATCTGCTGTTCACCTCTCCAGCTTGGCCCATCATCTGGACTTTGTATGAACTTCTAAATTAATGGTTCTTGGAAGATCACCTGAAGCTTCCTTTAGAGATGGATGACGCAGATTCAGATCCTTCTTTGGATTGGTATTTCCCTTTACCAAATGACCAGCTTATGCCTTGGGTAGTTTCAGTGCCTAACACTGCTCTGACACAGGCTGGTCTTCTGTAATAAACAAAATTCTGCTTCTGAGTCTCAGCTCTGCTGTTCTTCTCCACTTGCTCCAGTTTCCCTGGGCTACCAACTACGTCACTCAGTTCTTAATACCTAATGGATATAATTCATAAAATACGGCTGATGAGATGTTGCATGAACAATATTGGCTGCAAAGCGTAAAGGCATATCCTTGTGTGAAGGGCCAGAGTCTCAGCAGACAGGTAATGGCATTCTTAGTGTCTAGAGGTGTGCTTTCTAGACTACGAAACAGAATTTAAGGAGATTCTCTAAGAGAGGTAGGGGTGTGTGTGTGTGTGAGAGAGGGAGACAGAAAGAGAGAGATGATGTGGAGAGATTGCCTTTTGGTCTTGATTATAATGGTGGGCAAGAATCCAGTAGTCGGATCTTCAGTGGGAGGTATAAGGACGGACAAAGGGAGTCTACATAAGGCAATTATGAAGTGTACGAAATGGTTCAATCACCTTGGGGCTAAAGTAGGTGTTTCAAGACAGTAAGTTGAGAAGGACAGTGCACAAGAGCCACATTTGCTGGTATGTCTTCAGCACCTACAATAGGGTCTAGCATACCATAGGTGCTTAGTAAAGATTTATAGAGTGAGTGAATAAATGAGAGCATCAGAGCCTCTAGTTTGGAAGCTGGCTTTTGTTTCCTGAGGAACCATCTGATGTTATTGAAGGGTTCTGACTTATTCACAAATAAATATGAAATCAATTTTAATTTTCCAGTAACTGCTACCAATGGGTATCAAGCTTTATTCTAGCTCTTAGGATTTAGTCTCATTTATTTTAAAAATTAAGCCTCATTTAATTCTGAGCCCTCTTCCTCTATTCTTCCTTAGCTTACCTATATCCCTAGCTAGATGACTTAGGGTGAAATTTCATCTCTTATCCAATTCATAAGTCAGCTTTCAACCCCGAGCCCTTAACACTCTGTGATCGAGTAGGGTAAAGGGGAACACTGTCTGTGGTGATTTCTTCTTTCATTGGTTCTTTTCCTTTCTAGGTCTAACATTGGATGGCATAGCTTCTAGCTGCGTGTTTGGCTTCTTCCATGGAGTACGTATGTTGGGCTGGGGGAAGATCCTATTGTGGCCTTTTGTATCACAGCCCCCATGTGAGAGAGCCATTTTAAAAGTGACCTCTTCCCTACCCTATCCCAAGCCTCTACCATGGCTATTAGCTTTGTGGGGCCAGGAAGGAAAGAATTCTTGCAAGATGGTTCAATCCCAGCCACATTCTTTGGTGTCTGTGTGATCTATGGTGAATTCACATTGGCTCAGCACACCAAATTGTGGGAATACACATCTCTTCATTGTCCCTTCTCACTGCTTTGTCATCTTGCTCCTGCCAATTTCTCCACAACCCTGCAGCACCAGAAAAAGAAAAAAAAAAAAATTCTAGTCCCCTGGCAGAGCGGCTTTCAAAGAAAACATCACCCAGCCCTGACTTAATAGGAATGGTGATAAGTACCATATCGGCACTCTTGCTTTTTATCAAGGAACATGCAGAGCTCAAGTTGAATCACCTCTTCTATTAAAAGATATGTATCCTTGCCTGTAATTTCTTACATCCCTTGATGATTAAAGTTCCCAGTCTAGTCTTTTTGGTCTTGGAAGGCACAGGCACACTCACACTGAAAAATTATCCTCTTTGAACCTGCTGTGAAGAATTTGCTAACTTTTTCTTAGAGAGTATCATCTCCTTTTGCCGTAACACCCTCCCAGAGGGTAAAAAGACACCTCAGTATCTCTCACTAGCTGGTTACCTTTGCAATCATTGTATTTGTTTCCATATTGTTTTCCTTTTGAATTATAAACTGGTAATTTTGCTGAAGGTTCCAGCCTGTCTTGGGAAATCAGAAGAAGAAAAGTTGTCATACTTTGGCCAGAATATTAAAAAAAGAGCTGGTGCCTTTCTAGGTGTCAGCAGCCGAATAAAAATGAAAGAAACTTGAGGAAGGAGCTCAGGACAAAGGTCATTTTTGCCATCCTTTCGTCCTCAACATGATCATACTTACCACAGCCAGATCTGAGAAGGTCAGGGTTTTGTGGTAACTGAGTCTCTCCGGCTGATTGCACTCAAATTCCTGGCTACTGGGCAGTCTTCCCTGTTAATAGAATACTGGCTCCTTGGGAAACAATCTCAGCAACTCTACACGCCACCCTGGTATTCTGATTCCTATGGTTGGCTGAACTCTGTATCATTGCATTATCTCAAGTCTTTCTCTTGTTCCTGGGTTTTGGTAAATTTGCATGGTTAATTTTATGTGTGAACTTGGCTGGGCCACAAGATGCCCAGATACTTGGTTAAACATCATTCTGGGTGTCTGTGAGGGTACTTCTTAGCCCTCCAAACTTAGACTGGAACTATACCATCAGTTCTCCTGGGTCTCCAACTTGCCAAGTGCAGAAACTGGGACTGCAGCCTCCATAAATAATGTGGGCCAAGGCCTTATAGTAAGTAATTATATCTATATCTCCCTATAGATAGATAGATAGATAGATAGACAGATAGATAGATAGATAGATACATAGATACAAAGATAGATATACATATATACACACCAATAAGATATGTATTAGGTATATATCTTTTTGGTTCTATTTCTTTGGAGAACCCAGACTAATACATAATTCTACTACCTCTAACTTAGACTTATATAATTTACAGTTTAAAGTAATTTTCAGGATCCTCTGGTGTAATCACTTTGAAAGTAAGGAAACCACGGGCTAGAAAGACTAAGGAACTCACCTACAGTTTCACAATGCCAATCAATTCAGTTTCTTAAACACTGTTCTATAATGAACTAGGCCGTTTATACCACACTGGCTTCCTAACTTCTGATGTAGATCATACTCTTTGTTTCTGGTTCTTGTCAAATTACCCTGGGAACAGCCAGGGCAGCCTTCAGGCTGAGAGCCCTGAGGATATTTCTCATTTTTGTGAATCCTTTCTAGAGCTGGCTGGCTTCTTTAGCCTCTGCTGCCTCTTTTACTTTCTTTTCTTTTTTTCTTTATCTTTTTCTTTTCCTTTCTCTTTGCCTGTTTGCCTTCCTACCTTCCTGCCTTCCTGTCTTCTTGCATTCCTGGCTTCTGCCTCTGTGAAGTAGTTTGAATGAAGGGAACTTAGAGAATCTCAAATCATACATCTAAAGCAGCTAATCACATGACCTAAGTATTATATACAATATTAAGAAATCTAATTCAAAATGTGGCACATATACACCATGGAATACTATGCAGCCATAAAAAAGGATGAGTTTGTGTCCTTTGTAGGGACATGGATGCAGCTGGAAACCATCATTCTTAGCAAACTATCACAAGAACAGAAAACCAAACACCGCATGTTCTCACTCATAGGTGGGAACTGAACAATAAGATCACTTGGACTCAGGAAGGGGAACATCACACACCGGGGCCTATCATGGGGAGGGGGGAGGGGGGAGGGATTGCATTGGGAGTTATACCTGATGTAAATGACGAGTTGATGGGTGCAGCACACCAACATGGCACAAGTATACATATGTAACAAACCTGCACGTTATGCACATGTACCCCACAACTTAAAGTATAATAATAATAAATAAATTAAAAAAAAAAAAGAAAAGAAATCTAATTCAGTTTTAAAGAAAGTCCTTCTAAGTAATATAGTCCTTTAAAGTTGAAAAATTCAGAACTGCTACATTTAAAGAACAACAACAATAAAAAAACAAATACCTAAGCAAACAAGCAAACAGAAAAAATATGTAGTAACATAAACCTTCGCCAGAGAATTTATCCAGATGGTGCACCCAGCTTGGTTCTTTCTCGATAACTGCTTTGACTGCCGGAGACATTGACCTGGTATTCCTCACTGGATACCGGTCTTAATTTCCAATGTATGCGTTCTCATTGGTCTGTTTATACTGGCCAGAAACTTCCGAGATTTTCGACTGAATGTGATATAAGGTTTCATTCCTACTTCACCTAGAATTTCCTAATCATGTGCCCCATTTATTTTGTCCATCCTGGCTTTGTCATCCTCTCTCTTCATTCTCCACAGCCAGTGCCACCTCGCAGGCTCAATTCTTTCAAGCATAGTCCTAGGTGTGATCCAAAGCAGAACTCAATCTCAATACACTTTAGGACTGTCAGTAAGAAAGCTTTCTACATTTTATTTTTACATTTTTTGTCAGTAAGAAAGCTTTTCTACATTTTAATTGGCTAAGTTGAGCTTATTACTAATTACATATACTTCAGGGACTAGGAGAAAAACTCGAATGGGATTAGAGGAGCGGTGAATAGTTTGACAATAATATAATTTATTGTGATTATATTACTGTTCCACTATGGTTCTGTGGGGTCCCTTCCTACTGGAAGACTATATATATGCACCCCTATATATCTCCCTGTAGGAACTACAAAGGGGGATACTTATATATATATGTAAATAGATTACATATATATATAAAATACATATACATATATATGTAAAAATATTACATATATACTTCCATTGATGCCAGGCTGAGCCATGTAATTTACTTTGCCCAATGGAATGAAAGCCAAAACAGTGTTTTATCTTCAAGCAGAAGCTTTAAGAGTTGGTAGGTGGCTTGTCACCTTTTCTTCTTCAGTGATACTGGCAATACCCAGTAACAAGGCCACATTATTACCTTGGATCTTGGAGGGAGCCTACAGGAGGTATAACTACAGTTGACCCGTGGCAGACATATAGCAGAAGAAGGGAAGAAACTCATATTTGTTAGTGTAGGGCACTGAGAATTTGGGATTATTTGTTACCACATTATACCCTTGGCCTATCCTGGCTGATGGTGTTTTATACAGTTTATTTCTTAACTTGTTTTTAATAGATTCACAAAGACTAAATGCTATTTTATATACATTAAAGGTGAAGGGAATATCCTGTTATTTAAAGGAGATTGAAGGAAAATCTATATTTTATAACATAAACACAAAATCTGTGAGTTACTGTAGTGAATTAATTACATTTTTTTTTATAGTTAGGTAGGAATCTTTCTAGTCTTTGGAGACTGAAAAGAAACGTGTTCTCTTCTACGGAAAATTCTTTCATGGGAATGGGCCTGATAATGCATAATCCTAGGAGTTATTTCGATAACTCTAGGGAATTTAACATCAAATATGAGCACAGATTCAGAAAGACCCTGTTACTTTCCAATATGTCTGGACTGCTGCATTAAAATGATTATAACTGCAAACCATAAATTGCTATACAAACACAAAGTATCTACTATCATTATCTTTGGATGCAAGTTCTGTTTATCACAGGGCTGTGAGGATTTCTTGCTCTCTGACTCTGTCTCTCTACCCTCTATTTTTCAAACAGGAGCCAGCTAACCAGTGAAGTATCTTTTAAAAACAAGAATAGAAAGGAGCCAGGCTGGGCGCGGTGGCTCAAGCCTGTAATCTCAGCACTTTGGGAGGCCAAGGCGGGTGGATCACGAGGTCAGGAGATCGAGACCATCCTGGCTAACATGGTGAAACCCCATCTCTACTAAAAATACAAA
>NW_012104421.1:818820-819668 GCF_000951045.1 Mandrillus leucophaeus | reverse complement strand
GCCATGTATTATTTTCAAGCGCACATGGAACATTCACTAGCACAGACCATATTCTAAGCCATAAAGCAAGCCTGAATAAATTTTAAAGAGCTGACATTTTATTTTCCAACCATAGCAGAATTTAAATAGAAATTAATCATATAAATTAATCTGGGAAATTTTCACATATTGTTACAATTCAAAGTAACCCATGAATAACAAAGGAAAATAAATCATGATATTAAGAAGATACCTCCTGCACTTGTGTGTTCATTGCAGCACTATTCACAATAGCAAAGTCATGGAACCAACATAATTGTCTATCAGGAGTTGACTGGATAAATAAAATTCGGTATACAGAAACCATGGAATACTACGCAGCCATAAAAAGAATGAAATCTTGTCCTTTGGAGCAACATGGATGGATCTGGTGGTCATTATACTAAGTGAACTAACACAGAAACAGAGAACCAACAATGGGTACACATAGACGTAGAAATGGAAATAAGAGACACTGGGAAATCTAAAAGCGGGGGAAGGATTGAAAAATAACATGTTAGGTACAGGTTCACTATTTGTGTAATGGGTACACTAGAAGCCCAATCCCCAGCAGTATGCAATATACTCATGGAAGGAAAATGTATATGTAACTCCTGAATCTAAAATTAAGTTTAAAAAAAAAAAACAACAAATAACCTATGGGTCAAAGAAGAAATAAGAAAATACACTGAATTGACTGAAAATGACACAACAAATCAAAATTTATAGAATGGAGCCATGTGCAGTGGCTCATGCCTATAATTCCAGCACTTTTAGAGGCTGAGGTGGGAGGATCACTTGAGGCCAGGAGTTCAAGACCAGCCTGAGCA
>NW_012104421.1:814484-816560 GCF_000951045.1 Mandrillus leucophaeus | reverse complement strand
TAGACCATGTTAAACAATTTCCCTCCAAATTTCACACATATATGGAAAAGCGTTTGCTAGAACATGGTTGGCCCACAAGGTTGATTTGAGTACTGTCCTCCAACACAGAAATGATGCTTTTCTTTTCTTAAACAGGACTTAGCAAAACAAATACAGGTGTAAATCCACAGAGAGAGAGACAAAGTAACCAGTTGCACAGAGCTAGGGGGTTGGGAACTTGGCCAGTGACTGCTATGGAGTTTCTTTTGGGAGTGATGAAAATCTTCTTAAATAGGACATATTCATAATCCTATGAATATGCTAAAAAACCACTCAATTGCACACTTTAAATGGGTAAGTTCTATTGCACTGTATGTGAATTATATCTTGATAATGCTGTTGTATTTAAGAAAACAGAAACAACAAAAATTCTAATATTGGAGAAGCCCTAAGCACAATATCAAAGGTTAAAATAATAAAGGTAAAGAGTGGTATATTTGACTACAGTAAAAATTAAACCATTCAAAGTTATTATAAACAAAGGAAAGGGACAAACTTGGATAACATGATGAAACAGTGTCAACATTCCTGCCACAACAAGGTTCCTTATACATCATTTTAAATAAAGAAAAGAGAAAATTTTGAAATGAAAGTAGGTTACAGCTGCAGAGTTTCCAAAATAGTATAAATATCTAATAATTGTATTTAAAAGGTGAAACACACTGGAATCTAATAAACTGCAATAGCTACAACTCTAAAATTAATGTCAGATCACTATAGGGTATATTACTCTATTAATGTTTGTGACTTTAGGCAAATTATTGACTCTCTCATCTCTCATATTGATCCTCACTCTCATCAGTACAATGGGGTATATATTTCAGAGGGTCATATAAGAATTAAATTAGTAACATATAAAGTATTCAGCATAGCACATGGAATATAGTAAAATTCAATAAATGCTATTATGATTTTATTCTTTACTATAAAATTGGCATATACGATTTCATAAAATATGTAATATGAAGGAATGGACACTTTTATATGCTGCCTTTGAGAGTTTGAATGTATTTATTTTTCTGTAGGACAATTTAGCTAGACACAACAAACATCTTAAAAACAACTTTAAAAATACTGTTGAATATCCAACCATTCACCATAGGGATTTACCCTAAGAAAATCATTAGATGTGTCCAAAGATACAAACACAAAGATGTTCCTTGAATGATTGTTTGAACATAGAAAACAATTCAAAGTGACCAAAATGTTCAATAGTCTTAGATTGATTAAACAGATTGTGGCACATCTACACAATGAAACACTAAACTGCCATTAAAATGTTAATGCAGATAGTTTTCTATTTTTTCATATAAAATATTAGTAACAGATTGCTAAGTGAGGAAACTCAGATAATACACCAATATATAATATGCTACTTTCTGGCAAAAAATAAATATCCATACTTGCATTAAAAGTCTGGAAGGAAATAAAATATGAGCAGTAGTATTATCTTTGGGTTATGAAATAAAAGGTAAGTTTTATTTTCTTCTTTATGTTAAAGAAAAATTCAACATGATCACACAGGAAACAGGCCTATTACTTGAGGCCATGAGTTTTGGACTCAGACTACCTGGTTACAAAACCTGGTACTGCTACTTCCTAACTCTGTTATTTACATCTAAGTTTCCTCATCTATCATAAGAAATAGTGCAGACATTGCATTAAAGTAATACAAGTAATTCTGATGAAGCAACATGGAATTGTGAACTATCACATCATCAAAAATATACATGATATATTAAATAAAGATGGAAAGTTCTAATGGTAGAAAAAAATATAACTGCTAAAACTGAATACGCTAAAATTGGTACAAAAGCATATGGACAAAGTCTGGAATAGAAAGGGGGAAAATAAAAAGCAACTATGGTGGTATCATCATGTATTTTTTTATCTAAAAAATGTTTTTTTAATTCTTTTTAAAAATTTTTTTTGAGATGGTGTTTTGCTCTTGTTGCCCAGGCCGGAGTGCAATGGTGCGATCTCGGCTCACCGCAACCTCTGCCTCCCAGGTTCAAGCGATTCTCCTGCCTCAGCCTC
>NW_012104421.1:808706-812329 GCF_000951045.1 Mandrillus leucophaeus | reverse complement strand
GCCATGTGCAGTGGCTCATGCCTATAATTCCAGCACTTTTAGAGGCTGAGGTGGGAGGATCACTTGAGGCCAGGAGTTCAAGACCAGCCTGAGCAAAACAGGAAGACCCTGTTGTGGAGGAAAAGTTAAATTTGGACTCAATTGAACATGGACACAAACAATGGTCCCGAAACAGGTTGTGAGAGCCCTTTGAGGCTTTCACCCAGTGTTGTTTCAGAGAAATCTCTATTTCAATCTATTTTTATACACTAGTTATTGAAAAACAATAGACGATCGCAAAAACAAGTTGACCTTTTTGTGTTCCTTGAGCACAGTCGTGCAGGGCCCTTGTGACTGGGCCTCATGCCAAACAACTTGTTACAAAAAGAGCTAGGGTCCCAGACTGCGCCGAAGCTTCCTGAGACCTCTCCTCATCTGTGCACGGACCAGTGGCTGACTCTGGAGCCAGGTTGTTGCTTCCCAGTCTGGTGCTGAATCCTCTATAATCTGGTGAGTGAAGTGTCTGACTCTGGAGCCCAGACTGCTGCTTCCCAGTCTGGTGGTGAATCCTCCATAGTCTGGTGAGTGTAAATATGTACATATATATATATATATCTTTTCCCTTCTTCCCTTCTCATCGCAATTTGCTTATTATATTAGTTTGCTTATTATATCATTTGCTTATTATATCTGCATTGCCATTTACATGGGATAAAGCTTATTTACTCTTAAAGGTATTGTGTGTGTGTGCCTTTTCTTCTCCCTTCATGCATCTCCCACACAGAACACCTGTCTCTACAAGAAATTTTTAAAAATTAGTCAG
This sequence comes from Mandrillus leucophaeus, assembly GCF_000951045.1. NCBI lineage: Eukaryota > Metazoa > Chordata > Mammalia > Primates > Cercopithecidae > Mandrillus > Mandrillus leucophaeus. The sequence goes on along the minus strand of NW_012104421.1, from coordinate 811,527 downwards.
GCATAGTAGTACACACCTGTGGTCCCAGCTACTCAGGAGGCTGAGGCAGAAGGATCACTTGACTCTAGGAGTTCAAGACTACAGTGAGCTATGATCATACCACTGCACTCCAGTCTGGGTGACAGAGTGAGACTCTGTCTCAGAAAAAAAAAAAAAAAAAAAAGTGGAATGTAGCTAAAGCAGTAACTATGGGGAAATTTAGAGCCTTAAATATTTGTATCAGAAAATCTTAAGGAATCCAAAGGAAAGCTACTGGAACAATTAAGTGAATTTAGCAAAATCATAGGATACAAGGTTGAAAGACAAGTCACTTATATTTCTACGTAACTAATATCAATTTTACAATGCAATTTTAAAATTTATTTATAATGCCAAGTAACCAAAAACCTTAATACATGTGACAAATAATGTATAAAACTTGAGCACTTAAATCTGCAAACAAATCATTTCTCAGATAAATTAAAGAAGGCCTAACCTCCCACTCTGCCAAAATAGTGAGGCAAACCATGTTCACAAAGGGGAAGACTCAATATTGTTCAAATGGCAATTCTTGCCAAACTGATCTACAGCTACATCACAGTCCATAAAAGCTCCAGTAGGATTAAAAAGAAAGCTTTTTTTTTTTTTTTTTTGGAGAGATAAACAAGTTGACTAAAATTTACATGGACAGCTGCAGGCTCCAGGCCTACCCCAGTGCCAAGTCACCCCTTTGGGCCCTAGGCTCCAGACCAGCATCAAGTTTCAGGCCTGAACAAGTGCCAAGCAAGCCCCTGCAGCTCTAAACTTCAGGCCAGCACCCATGGACCCAGCATTCAGAACCATGCCAGCATCAGGCTGGCACCTGTGAGCCCCACAAGATGGCCTGCCAAGAAACTGTGGAACCTGTGAACACTGCATCTTTGATTCACGTTTGGTTAAAGAAAAAAAATCTGTGTAGACAGAACTGCATAGTTCAAACGTGTTGTTCAAGGGTCAGCTGTATTTTGAATTATTTAAGTTTGTGGATCTCTATTTCTTAAGGGTCAGTTACTAGTGATTTATCTTTTCACTTTGGTGATGTCATGTTTCCCCAAGTGGTGAAGGGTTTTCCCTGACAAAGCCAATCTGAAAAGAATGGAAGTGGTGCCTGTTTTTCAAATGGACAGACACCAAAGCAAGGTCAGAGGATCACAGATAATCAGGGAAAAATGTAGGGGAGAATAATTAAAGCGGAGAGTTTTTATATGAAGTTGAAGTAATTATCAGTTCAACATAGACTATTGTAAGATATTTTATGTAAGCTTCACAACAACCACACAGATAGAAAATACAGAAAAGATAAAGCAAGTAAACCATTCCACTACAAAAAAAAAATCATCAAAATCACAAAGGAAGACAACAAGAGAGGAATAATAGAATAAAGAAACTATTTGTTCCTTCAGAAATAAGTAGCAGTCAGAAAACAATTACTACACTGGCTGTAGTAAGTCTTTACCTATCAGTAATTATTTAAATTGCAAATAGATTAAATTCTCCAGTGAGAAGACATAGGATGACTGAAAGGACTGAAAAAAGTTCCAACTGCATTTTGCCCACAAGAGACTCACTTTAGCTTTACAGTCACACATAGCTGAAAGAGTAGGGATAGAAAGAAACAGCCCATGCAACTAGTAACAAAAAGAGAGCAGAGGTGGCTAAACTCACATGAGACAAAATAGGCTTTAAGTTAAAAACTATCACAAACAACAAAGAAGGTCATTATATAATGATAAAGAAGTCAATTCATCAAGACAATATAACAACCATAAATATATGTTTCCAGTAGAGGAATACTTAATATTCCCAGTACAGGAGCATTTAAATATATAAACCAAATATTAACAGAACTGAAGGGAGAAATAGACAGCAATACAATATTAATAGGGGACTTTAACATGGCATTTTAAATAATGGATAGATCATCCAGACAAAAAATCAATAAGGAAACTGTGGATTTGAACAACACTTTAGACCAAAGGTACTGAACTCACATATACAGAATACTGCATCCAATAGCAGCAGAATACATATTATTTTCAAGTGCACAAAGAACATTATCCAGGATAGGTCATATGTGAAGTCACAAAACAAGTCTTAAATGTAAGAAGACGAAAATCATACCAAGTATCTTTTCTAGCCACTATAGTATGAAACTAGAAACAAATAACAAGAGAAATCTTGGAAATTCACAAATACATTGAAATTAAACATGTTCTTGAATAGCCAATAGGTCAAAGAAGAAATTAAAAGGGAAATTTAAAAATCTTGAGGCAAACACAACTGGATGCAGCATATACATTGATATGGCTTGGATGTTTTGTCCCCTCCAAATCTCATGTTGAAATGTGACCTCCAGCGTTGGAGGGGGGCCTAGTGGGAGGAGTTTGGGTCATGGGGGTGGGTCTTCCATGAATAACTTGGTGCTATTCTCACCATAATGAGTGAGTTCTCACTTTATTAGTTCATGTCAGATTTGGCTGTTTAAAATAACTTGGCACCTCTTACCTCCTCTCTTGCTCCTGTTCTTATCATGTGGTATACATCACCTGCTCCCCCTTTGCTTTCTGCCATGATTGTAAGCTTTCCGAAGCCCTCACCAGAAGCAGGTGCTGGCAGCACGCTTCTTGTACAGCCTGCAGAACTGTGAGCCAAAATAAACCTCTCATCTTGATAAATCAACCAGCCTCAGGTATTCCTTTATAGAGATGCAAAATGGAATAACACACATATTAATTTGAAATATGTAGGACACCCAAACCTAACAGCTGAAACTATAAAACTTTGAGAAGAAAATGGGAAAATC
>NW_012104421.1:750714-806971 GCF_000951045.1 Mandrillus leucophaeus | reverse complement strand
CAGTTCAACATAGACTATTGTAAGATATTTTATGTAAGCTTCACAACAACCACACAGATAGAAAATACAGAAAAGATAAAGCAAGTAAACCATTCCACTACAAAAAAAAAATCATCAAAATCACAAAGGAAGACAACAAGAGAGGAATAATAGAATAAAGAAACTATTTGTTCCTTCAGAAATAAGTAGCAGTCAGAAAACAATTACTACACTGGCTGTAGTAAGTCTTTACCTATCAGTAATTATTTAAATTGCAAATAGATTAAATTCTCCAGTGAGAAGACATAGGATGACTGAAAGGACTGAAAAAAGTTCCAACTGCATTTTGCCCACAAGAGACTCACTTTAGCTTTACAGTCACACATAGCTGAAAGAGTAGGGATAGAAAGAAACAGCCCATGCAGCTAGTAACAAAAAGAGAGCAGAGGTGGCTAAACTCACATGAGACAAAATAGGCTTTAAGTTAAAAACTATCACAAACAACAAAGAAGGTCATTATATAATGATAAAGAAGTCAATTCATCAAGACAATATAACAACCATAAATATATGTTTCCAGTAGAGGAATACTTAATATTCCCAGTACAGGAGCATTTAAATATATAAACCAAATATTAACAGAACTGAAGGGAGAAATAGACAGCAATACAATATTAATAGGGGACTTTAACATGGCATTTTAAATAATGGATAGATCATCCAGACAAAAAATCAATAAGGAAACTGTGGATTTGAACAACACTTTAGACCAAAGGTACTGAACTCACATATACAGAATACTGCATCCAATAGCAGCAGAATACATATTATTTTCAAGTGCACAAAGAACATTATCCAGGATAGGTCATATGTGAAGTCACAAAACAAGTCTTAAATGTAAGAAGACGAAAATCATACCAAGTATCTTTTCTAGCCACTATAGTATGAAACTAGAAACAAATAACAAGAGAAATCTTGGAAATTCACAAATACATTGAAATTAAACATGTTCTTGAATAGCCAATAGGTCAAAGAAGAAATTAAAAGGGAAATTTAAAAATCTTGAGGCAAACACAACTGGATGCAGCATATACATTGATATGGCTTGGATGTTTTGTCCCCTCCAAATCTCATGTTGAAATGTGACCTCCAGCGTTGGAGGGGGGCCTAGTGGGAGGAGTTTGGGTCATGGGGGTGGGTCTTCCATGAATAACTTGGTGCTATTCTCACCATAATGAGTGAGTTCTCACTTTATTAGTTCATGTCAGATTTGGCTGTTTAAAATAACTTGGCACCTCTTACCTCCTCTCTTGCTCCTGTTCTTATCATGTGGTATACATCACCTGCTCCCCCTTTGCTTTCTGCCATGATTGTAAGCTTTCCGAAGCCCTCACCAGAAGCAGGTGCTGGCAGCACGCTTCTTGTACAGCCTGCAGAACTGTGAGCCAAAATAAACCTCTCATCTTGATAAATCAACCAGCCTCAGGTATTCCTTTATAGAGATGCAAAATGGAATAACACACATATTAATTTGAAATATGTAGGACACCCAAACCTAACAGCTGAAACTATAAAACTTTGAGAAGAAAATGGGAAAATCGTGGAGAATTTGAGTTAGGCAAATTTTTCATAGGACACATAGTAAATAAATCATAAATTAAAATATATACATTGCACTTCATAAAACTTAAAAGTTTTGCTGATCAAAAAAAATACCATCAATAATATGAAAAGGGAAGCAACACGTTAGTATAAAACATTTGCTAAACATATATCTGACAAAGAACTCTTTTCTAAAATATTTAATGAAGCCCTTCAACTTAATAATAAAAAGACAAACACCCAATAAAAAAGGGGGAGTGATAGTTCTGAAAAAACAACTCATTAAAGAAAATATACAAATGGCAAATAAGCACAATTGGATATCAGTACACAACCACTGGGATAACTAAAGAAGACTTTTGGTAGCTAAACCTGTATCAGACAAAACAGACTTTAAGTAAGAAACTTTCAGAAAGGGCAGTTGTAGAGAAACCAGAACCCTCATATATTGCTGGTGGAAATGCAAGATGGCACATACACTTTTGAAAAGAGTTTAGCAGTTCCATATAAAGTTGAACATGCATTTATCATAGGAGCCCACAATCCTACCCTGAGGTATTTACTCAAGAGAAGTAGAAACATGCCTACATAAAGACCTGCACACAAGTATGTTTAACAGTTTTATTAATAATAGTCTCAAACTGGAAATAGCCCCAAATGTCTATGACTCATTAAATGATTAACAAATTCTGGTACATCTAAACAATGAAATACTACTCAGCAATACGAAGGAATAGACTACTGATACATTAAAGATGATGAATGACCCTCAAAAACATCATGCTATGTGAAACAATTTAGACATAATACGTTATATATTATCTGATTTCATTTATAGACAATTCTAGAAAAGGCAGATCTGTAGTGGCAAAAAAATAAAAACAGATCAGTAGTTGCCTAGGGCTAAGGTGAGATTAGGGGTGGGCAATGACTGGCAAGTAGGATAAGAGAACTTTTTGTGCTGAGGAAATTGTTCTGAAACTTGACTGTGGTTGGTGATAGTTGGATGACTATTCATATTTACCAAAACTCATAGAACTGTACGCTTAAAATGGGCTAATTTTATTGTATATATAAAATACATCAATAAAGCTGTAAAATAAATGGGTATGAAACTATGCAGAAGCGCTCTGAAAAAGAGTTTTTATTAATAGCTATAAAGTAATGCACACAATAATGGGAGTAAGTGAACAAGCTCTCTCTCACCCTCATTTTGTTCCTTTTAACTTCATTATTAGAGGTAATGACTAAGAGGTCTTTTGAAATTAGTTTTTACTCTTTCTTTAAATACTCCCAATTGAATTGTATGCCTCTTTCACATAAAATGCCAAATACAAATTTTGCCCAGATGGACAAAAGATGTATTGTCTTCAAACCATTGGGTTGGCTCTCTTACTTTAGATATCCAAGCTTAAAAGCAACCAGATGAGGTTTCATGGAATTTTGTAAAAAGGAAAGAAAAAAGAAGACAATGATGAAGAAGAAATAATGAAAACAACTTTTGCTCATGGGAGGAAATTTTCTGTGCCAACTTTTAGTTCAGAATGATCTTTCATTGGCCAAATTCCAAATTCCTCAAAGTACAGGCTTATAATGGAAGTGCTGACACAATCTCAAATGTAGTGCTGCAAACAGGCTGATATAATGAATGCTGTATACATTTACTTACTATCTTTTATGATAGTCTCTTTTGCAATGATTTGCCTCATTTTAGTTTTCGTTGTTTTTGTCTTATGCTAGAAAAAGTGGTTGAAAATCATGCCTTTTCCAAACTCTGTTTTAGTGCACTTATTATATAATAAAAATTAACCTTGGTGCTAAAATTTTTCAGAATTGTTTCTCTCTACATTAGCATAATAAATCTTTCTTTTGCATTAGGTACAAACTTCCTTTTTATTTTGCCTATTTCTGCTGTATTATGAAATACCTCAGACATTGCAGATTTCTTTTCAAACTACTAACTCTTTTCATAAGGATATAATCAATTGCTATAACTGAAAATAAGCTAGATGAAACATTTGCTTATTTGGGGGAAGAAATATTAGCTCAATTTGCACATGTGTGCTTTTGTACTCTATATTTCATGTTTTTTAAGATTTGGACAACTCAACAATGCTATATTATTACCATATGTTAATCAAAGCTTAATGTGCAAGAAGAAAGAGCACTAGATATTATGCACATTTTTACAAATGCATCAAATAAACCATGCATAGAGATAGGGATAAAGATTCAAGCTTTCTTCCCATGACACATTTGAAAAAATCAAACTAAACTGCATGAGTGGAACTCACAGTTCTTGCTTTTGCAATACAAGTGAGAGAGATCTAAATTCCTTCATTGAAAATTTCTCTTCCACGGCTTCATTCTGGACTCACCCTCCAAATGATCTAAACCTAAATGTTAAATAGGCCATTTAAATTATGAGTTGTATGTGTGCACACAAGACAGCAGCAGGATTTACAGATTTTAGGGAAACATACCTGAGAATTTCCAGAATTTAATGCATATAAAAATCTCTAAGGATCTTTCTGCACAGTTGACCATGATTAAGCTCTGGTATGATGAATGTAGATATTTGATACTCAACAGTGGAGGACTGATCACTCAGAATTAGGTAATAAGATATGGAGCCTTCACATTACACTTTGTCCATTGAAATCTAGGTTACATCCAAGGAACTAGATGAAGTTGACCACATGGTTGGCACTGTGAGTAGAATGAATCTGACTTTTAGGTGGGATCAACACATAAAATTGCCATCCTAATGGTACCACACTTGACACTCTCAGTAGTAGAATGAGAATGATGCCAAGGACTAAATTTGTTGAAAATATATTTTCAAATTTGGAAGATAAATGTAACCAGGGGGCCTGCAGAGCCAATATTACTAGAAATGCCTGCACAGGCCCTGACCAATTTTCCACTTTTCTGCTTATAAATAAAAGTCTTAATTTTTGTGAGAACATAAAAGGCTCCGAGACTGCTATATCTAATAACACAACTAAAAGTGTTCTACTATGGATGTCAATATGACTGTGAGGTAGCCAGGCGTGGTGACTCACACTTGTAATTCCAGCATTTTGGGAGGCTAAGGCAGGCGGATAACTTGAGGTTAGGAGTTTGAGACCAAACTGGCCAACATGGTGAAACTCCGTCTCTACGGAAAATACAAAAAATTAACCAGGCATGGTGGTACATGCCTGTAGTCCCAGCTACTTGGGAGGCTGAGGCAAGAGAATTGCTTGAACCTGGGAGGCAGAGGTTGCAGTGAGCTAAGATCACACCACTGCACTCCAGCCTGGGCAACAGAGTGAGACTCTGCAAGGTATAAAACAACCTGGACCTTTTGGTCCCTGCAATCATCCTTCTGCACACAAAAGAATGAGTATCTATTTTCAGTATTTCAATGCCAATTACTTATAACATTTTGTTCTTCTCCCCCACTGTAAGAAATAATGCACTTATTAAAAAGTAACATACTAATATGAGTTCTCTCATTAGTTCTCTCATTAGGCAGCACATGAGGCAAAACAAAGGTTGGTGCAGATTTTAACTGTTATGAGCTCAAAGAAAGAAATGATCTCTTTAGTAGTAAGGAAAGGCTCCACGGAGGAGATGGAAATTGAGTGGAAAAAAAATAGTTAAGAGAGGGCCAGGTCTATTGAAGAGAGATGAGCCTCTAGGATGAACACAATGTCTAGGAAAACCATTTTTCTGTGAAGTGGTAGTTAGGAATAGGTCAGCATCCAGGAAACATGTGTGCCTTCTCTTAGAAATCCTACAACTTCAATATGACTCAAAACCTGCCTTCACTGTTTAAATCCAAAAATTTCAACAAAAATAGAGAATAGGAAAAAATCTGATTTCATAATACCTTTGTGACGTTTTTATTATCCCCTGTATTTGTTAGAGCAATGTTAGTTACTAGAACAGGTAAATTCCCAAATTCCACCGTTTACAACAATAAACATGCATTTCTTGCTCATGATGCAGACTAATGTAGGTGCTCCCAGTTGGGTAGCCTTCCAACCATGCCCCAGCATGGTCATTCTGAAACTCAGGCCCCTTCCATCTTGTGGCCCTACTCCCTTCTTAGGGTCTTAGAGTCTTCTTTCTTCAGAACAACAGGGAAAGAGACTACGCAAAAGATGTAGCTTCCTCTTCACCACTTGCCAGAGTGACATATATCACTTCCACTCATATTTGCCTTGGGTAGAACCAGTTAATGGCCAAATTAGATATAAGGAGGCTGAAAAATGTGGTCCTTAGCTGAAGAGTTACTTCCCCATGACAACTCAACATTGTGGAAGGGGAACATGAAATTGTGATGGTCTGTTAGCTGCCCCTACCACACCTCTGAAAGTATATATGTTTAAGGTCACTACATCTAAATTATGTTGCCTTTCTGGATAAAAGTTTCAATAAAGCAATAGGTTGACTGGATTATTATAGAAATATAAATAAGGCATTATATAGGCAATACTGACTTCTCAGCTGGCATTTATCCCATTCAATTATTATCATTTTATAAAGACCTTATCAAAGATTCAGCTTCTCAGCAAAGGCTTTTTGGATCTAGGTAACGATACAAACATAATTTGGCCTTTGTAGATTTTAGGATTCCAGCTGAATTATCCCATTAGAAGTCTCCTATGGTCTGAATGTTTGTGTTCCCCAGCAAATTCATATATTGAAATACTAACCCTCTCGACGATGGTGTTGGGGAGGGCTGAGTCCCCATGAATGAGATTCATGTCCTTATAAAAGGTAGCCCAGAGTACTAACTAGTTGCTTCTACCTTGTGAAGACACAGCAAGATGGTACCATCTGTCAGCCAGGAAGTGGGTCTTCACCAGACACCAAATCTGCTGGCACCCTGACCTTGGAATTCCCAGTCTCCAGAACTATGAGAACTAAATTTCTGTTATTTAGAAGCTCCCCAATCAATGGTATTTTGTTATAGCAGCTTAAATGGACTATGATAAAGTCACTTCTGGCCTGTTATGGGAAGGAGTCTTGCAGAGATGGCATTAGATTATAAACCTTCCAAAAATTGCTGTTCCAAAGACCTGGTCCCTGAGATTTCACTGTATAGAGCTAACAACACATCCATGAGAAAGCAGAATAAATCTAAATAAGCAGTTGGGATGCACAAATTTTAAAAAAAGGGATGAAGAGGAAACAAACTCTCTGCAGAGTTTCCCCGTTTGGTTTGTGGTAACACTAGCATTTGTTTCAAGTTCTGGGAAAGGCTTAGGGTTTGGCTTTGAATATCACCCAAACAAAACTGCAAGAGGCTTGTCCATACTCTTTTCCAAGGAAATGGTCTTTTATGGTTCACCACATTTTCAAGTAGATCAGTTATAAAATGAAAGGAGACATTTTTGCAAAACCAATTAGTGACCAAGATGATTATGATCTAATTTGTTCTATGTTTTGAAGGAAAACCATTGCCAAATTTATCAATAATGAGACCACATCTCTCTGTTCTTAGAAAACCATTATATATTTCTCCTTTGGTATTTTTTTTCTAGTGTTCAATTGTCAGGTTTTTATTTGATGTGTTATATACCTTCTTAGAACTCGAGGTGTCAAGTTTATTTGTAGGACCTATAGAGAAGGTCTCAAGAAATCCATGCAGAGGGGTCCTACAGTGTTGTTTCCTTCATGTAGTACATGTTTATTAAGCACTTATGATGCAGAGTCCCTATGCTAAGCTCTGTGAGCAATTCAAAAGTAAATTAATCTCTTCCTTCAAAGAGTTTACCGTGTAGCTGGAGAGAAATGATACGTATATAAATAACTATAAAGCAAGAGTCTACAAATTTTATTGAGCATAATATATCACATTACTTTAATCTATAGAATATTCTTTGTATCATAAGGATTATTTATCATGGTTAGGTAAATGTTTACCAAAAATTAACATGTATCTGGTTTTCTTCTTATTTTATACAATGTGATAATATAGACAATGTAAGTTATACACAATGATTTGTATAGAACTGCAACACTAAAACAAACACCATTTTATAGGTAGATATTTTGCTTACAACAGTGTTCTTTGAGATTTTGATGATACTTAAAGCTTAGCTTATTGAGAGATACATGTTCATTTTTTAAGGAATTTGCTACACAATTTTATATACAATAGGAGAAAAAGAACTCAAGAAAAAAATCTAATGAACTATTACCCAATTGCTTTTATTTCCAATCTCAAGAATAAACAACAAGATCTTACTAGTAAAGGAATCACCATATGCTATTTTGAAAGAACTTATTTCAACTTTCCTTCTTTTAAAGTCCACACTGAGAATGAGCCAGTCTGTCAGTTGGAAAGGTATTTGATGATTTAGAGAGGACTCTACTGCCCTTCTCTCTTTTTCTTTTTCTCTGGCCAACCCACATTCCTGGAAGAAAGGAAGAACATATTCCCCAGAGTCTAGAGAAATGAATGGAGGCATTGTCAGCCCAGAGAAGATGGGAATGCTTCACACATGTGTCATAGTTTTCAATGTCCCCTCCTTCTCCTTCTCCTAAATATCTTTAAATGACTGATACCTTACCAAACGACATAAAAGAGCAATTCTGAAATCCCATCATGTGTATTTTTGTGCAGCTGCTGTGATTTTGTAATTTAAAACTGATAAACCAAATCAGAGTAGAAAGAAACTAACAAGAAGGGGGGGAAACCAGTGGTTTTGGAACCAATATGCACCAAAAAGGGGTTATTTTGCTCACATGTTATACTATTATAATCAATACAAGTAGCAGTGACTCGATCTCAAACTATTTTTGATATAGATGATAGGAAACCAGCAAAAATAGAGATATCAGAATAAACACAGTGACTTAAAGTATCTAATAAATTGCATTTTAAACACATAGCATAATATTCAGCTTCCAAAGCTTTATGCTGAAAGACAATTTGATGCAGCATGTTATACCAAAGGAAGGTTCACATCTTCTTGGCTATATTTAAATCAATCAATCTTTCCTAATTAAATACATTTTACTTCTAAGCACAATGCTTAAATTTTTAAAATCTGTATATTATTAGATTATGAGAAATTCTGAGATTATGAGAAATCTGTACATTGTGAGATTATGAGAAATTAGAAGTCAAAGTAAAATCTCTAAGAATCCTTTCATTCAAAGAAGAATGTATCTTTCAAAGACACTACAAGACAAAGTCCTGGCTTCTGGGCCCAGTGTCTTATTTTTCTGAGATTAAGGGTTTTTTTGTTGTTGTTTTTGTTTCTTTTTGAAAGGAGCAAATAGCCTTTGAGTAACCTGAGAAATATAGAAGGGTTCACAATTCACTTTTCTAAACTTAAAACAAATTATTAAAAAATACTTATAAAGGTGAGTCAGGAACTGAGTTATTTACAATTGGAACACTTACTGATAACAATTTTGTCTATTCTTTCTTCAGTTTTCATAGAGTGCTTGCCTCTTAACTAAGAACTCCTGTGGCCCTGAATACAATGACAGGTTCATTTCTGTAAGCCATGCGCTGAAGCATGGTAATGCACAAATTTTACATTTCCTGCCATTTGTCCTCTCTTCTGGTGGCAAGAAAAATGTGTTTCTGATAAGTTTCTAGGTATGAACTACTCTGAATTCAATTTGGCCACATGCAATAGTCGAGTCCTGTGTTTACCAGCTCTCTCACCTGTAAGAACTATAAAAGATAAAAGCTCAAAATGTTACCCTTTAAACACCATCTGGAACTGAGCTTGGCTGATACTCATACTATGAAGTAAGAAATCGTTGCATGACTGACTATATTGCCTCTGAAAAATAGTCCCCAAATGACACTGCACCTAACTTGGCTTTGGGAGTCCAGACATGATTCAGAATAGCTCCAGTTCGCTTCAGAGAACAGCAACATAAAGTGATGTCTGTAAGGTCCTGGATGATAGACCTGATAAATGGCACTGCAATTTGCAAAGCACAAAGAAGTCAGATCAAATGAAGTAGTGGCAAGATGTTGTGGCCTGCAATCTCCCCTGCACCTGAGCAAACTATTCCTATTCTGCATGTCGTCTTCAGGTGGGAAACTGAAGAGGTTAGAAACAATGCAATTCCAACAGGAAGGACTCAGGAGAAGTTATCGCAAGGAGCCTGGACCTGGAATACGATTGTAATTTGGCAAGCTAATACCTAATCAACTCTTTTTTCATCTGTCTAGAGAAAGATTTATAAAAAGAAAAAAGGAACCATCGATGTGAGAAATGAAAAAATTCCAAAGAGTCAGAAGTTGGCCATGTTTACTGAGTCTTGGCCAATGGGGTGAATCGATAGGGCCCCTGAAGTGAGACCATCACCATGATGAGGACCATGGAAGCACGCCATCCTTCCTGAGGGTGACTGTTTAGAGACATATGAATTTGTTCTGGCTTTATATTTCTGAAAACTCAACAAACAAATATAACTTCTGATTCAAGTTTTAACTTTCCCAGAGCTCACCCACAGGAAGAAAGAGTCTGACCCTCACTCAATAGCTCCTAAGACACCAGAAGCTCGTGAAGTATCATTTTTGATGATGAATAGACATCCATAGTCATCTCTGTTGCTGTCTACTCAAATCAGTTTGGTTAGTGAGTCTCATTCAGTTCTCTTGGCCAACTGACTCAGGATTATCCAACACAGTTGAATTTTTGGACAGAGGACCAGGCTCGGGTCTGCTGTGGCTTCAGGAGGTGATGGCCTCCTAGATGTGACCCACGCCCCTGCTAAGGCATTCTTCCCACCAAACCACAGTTTATCTAGGTGAAAAAGTTAACACCAGCAAAGAAATACGAATGAGAAAATAAGCTTTACTAGGCAGAAGGCAAGACAATGAGAAGCATATAATTAGAGCAGCAGTGGTGCCTGCTGTCTTTGTAAATGGCACTTCTGGGATATTGGTGCCTAACAATGATAATGCTATAAGCCAGAGTGGTCTTTATAAATTTAAATTTTAAAAAGTTCTTAAATTATTTTTACTTTAAATTTCAATTTTTTAAATTTTAAATTTAAGTTATTCCATATTAATGTCACAAATATCCCTCAAAAAATAGTAAATGTCCTTGTTGGCAAGAGCCAGGTCTAATTTTCACAATAGTGGTTTTCATTCTAGGTGATATTTATGATTTAGGTAACATCACTGATCCTGTGCCATATCTAAAAACTTATAATATGCTGCAGTTTAACCTCCCTTTCCCATAATTTCATTTTCCTAAACATTTAGGTGTCTTCCTTTCTTTTAGAACCGTATACCATGTGCAATGATTCTATTTCAGATTATTTGAAAAGAGATTTTTGGCAAAAATTTCTCAATGCTCACATGAGTACAACACTTAGCATATTCTTTTAAAAAAATAAATAGCATTAAAAAAATCTTATTTTAGCAGGTGCTGTTAAATGAACATTTTGTGCTCAGGGTGTACACCCTTATGTTAAATATTTTACCATAGCTTATTCATTCAGTCATTCAATCAATAGTTACTGAGACTCTATCGGTGCTAGGAACCAAAATAGACAAAAATCCCTGGCTTCATGTACTGGGAGAAAGAGAGAATAAAAGTCTCTCCTATTAAGTATAATAAATACTGGGCTAGTAATAAGTATTCAAGAGCAGAAATAAATCAGGAAGAGGAATAGATAGGAAGCACTGTCTATGGGTGGGGTGATGGGCCTCACCAAGAAGGTGAGTCTGAAATAAAGAACTGAATTAACTGAGGGAGCAATACATGCAGAGCTCTGGCAGAAGAGTATCCAGGAAGAAGAGACAGAAACAGAAAAGACCCCAAGGTACAAGAGGCCTGGCATATTTAAGGAGCAGGAGGAAGCCAGTATGTCTGGAGCTTAGGTCAGTGTTTCTCAAATTGAGTTCCTTGAGCTCTAGAATTCTAAAGTGCCTTTTGTTAGCACTTTTACTAAAACATTATTAGAAAATACTATTCCTGTGGCTATGACTAACACCAGCGTAAACATTCACCAAGTCCTTCCCATAGGCCAGGCACTGTGCTATGTGCTTTACTTTATTTAATCCTTCTAACAATTTTGTAAGACAATTTACTATTATTAAAACATACTATCATTACGTATGCATGTAACAGAGAAATGAAGGCTTGGCAAGGTAAAGTCACTTGCCCAAAGACATACAATGGGAGGTGAAGCCAGAACTTGAGTCTAGGCTGTCTAAATCTGAGTCCAGAGCCTCCAACAAGAATTAATATCCTATACAAGAGATACAGAGATGTTTCAAATATTTAGCTACTTCCATCATATCTGTGGCAAACTCAATTTTGGTAGGCATGCTTGATAATCACCAGGAATAACCTGTAATAAACATTAAGTCCTTAAATTGGAAGTGAAAATTCCCTGTGGCATCCAGATGTTAAACTTCCTACTTCTTTACTATCAAATCTCACTGCTATTAGGGGCCTGTTTCTTTCAGCTTCCTTGGGGTCCTTGTTAAGGGGACTCCTGAGGTAGTGTCTGTGACTTTTGACTTCTTCCATATCCCATCTGTGGACATCACTCCCCAGCCTTTACAGGTTGTTATTCTGAATGGGACATGTCTTCAGTAGAGAGCTCTCCTATGTCGTATCAAGTTGCTTAGACACCGGGCAGGAGTCAGGGCTGGTATACAATCAGATGTTTTATAAGAATAATTCCGGATATAAGGTAGAATATACATTGGAAGTACAGATCCATTAACAGAAATTTCAAGCAAGACATGGTGAGGTCCTAAAATATAGATGAGATAGCCAGAATCAAGAAAAAGAAACTACATTTGAAGGCATTTGAGAGACAAAAATAATAATCAATAAATAACTGGATTGAGTAGGTCATAAAGAAGGAGGAATAGACAATGACTAAAAATTCTAGAGAATCTAGATGCTAGTAATAGAGACACGGCAGACAGGAGGAAAACAGAATGTAGGAGGTAGGTAACTGATGAGTTCTCTTTTAAAGAGGTTGCATTTAATGCATAGATAATTAATTTGGTTAAAATGTCCAGGAACTGTCTTAGTCTGCTCAGATTGTCCTAACAAAATGCCATACACTGAGTGACTTACCCAGCAGATGTTTATTTTCTCACAGTTCTGGAAGCTAAAAGTCTGTGATCAAGGAGCCACAGATTCAGTTTCTGGTGAGGGCTCTCCTCCTGGCTTGTTGGCGGCTACCATCTCCCTGTGTGTTCATGTGGCCTTTCCGTGGTGCATGTCCATAGAGCAACCAGCTTTCCAGTGTCTCTTTCTATAAGGACACTCATCCTATCATGTCAGGGCCCCACCCTTATGATTAATTTAACCTTAATTACTCCCTTAGGGGTTCCATCTCCAAATACAGCCTCACTGGGGATTAGGACTTCAACATAAGAATTGGTGTAGGGGACAGAAACATTCAGTCCGCAACAGTAGCTAAAAATTTGGCTTTGGAATTTGAGGTCAGGTTGGAATGTGGGGATGTCAACATATAAATGAGAACTGAACTGACTGCACGGATGCAATCACCAAAGAAGACTGTAGAGGGAGAAGTGCTGAGAGTTCTACCACACCAGGTGACACCAACATTGAAGAGGCACATGGAGGAAGCAACAGGAACCAGGGAATTAGATTAAAGGGGGAAAGCCCAAAAAATAGAAAGGTAAAGAAAAGATGAGGAAAGAGAGATATTAGAAAATTCTAGGAGAGGATGATTGGAGTTTCAATAATGTTAGATCTCCTTCACTGAAGAGTATGTGCACTGAGAAGTAGCCATTAAATCTGGCACTAAATACATCATTGCTCCCCTGTGTCCCCTTCAGTCCAAAATGTGCTATCATGTGGTTATGGTTTCTTTACTGAGTGGTCATTTTCTGGGCTTCTCATGTGCCAACCACTGTCCTAGGGGCTGTGATGAAAAAGATAAATAACACATGCCTTCTTAGATCCTCCTAGTGAAACAATCACTTTACTGACGTCAGCAAGCACTGGGCTATACATCCTGTGCATATTAGCTCAGTACTTGTAGCTAGTTTTCATTGGTTTAATTATCTTGGCACAGCGTAACTCATTAATCAGATGTTTATGTTACTTATATTTCACTTACTAGTTCCAAGTTTTGCTCTCACCTAGTTCAAATGAAGTGTTCTTTCAGTGGGGATCCTGGTGTAACCAGATCAAAAGTACTTTCTCTATTGTCATTTGAACATTCCATATAATCTCTTGCTCTCCTACTTGCAGAAACGAATCAGAATCAGTTTCTCTTTTGAGCACAAATACCCTGATGAGCTTTTCTGGATTTCCCTTGGTCTTTTCCTATTTGAAATATTTTTAGAGGACTTTTTATTTGTGATCAACGTACTGCTCTTGTAGGTGCCAAATGAGAATCTCTGACTTATACCAAACCATCCCATTTCTCCCTGGGTTTTTTCATTCTCTACTAACTCCTGCAAGAAGCTCCCATAGTTCATCATATAAATTGTCACCCTCAAGAATAGAAGAAGCTCAGTGGTACTCTATCCCCTGAAGAATGTCTCTTATACAATATGCTTTCTTTGGCCAACACAGGGTATACATTTTTAAAAATTAGTTATTCACATTAAAAAACTGGAATATGTTTATGTAAAAATCTGTATTTTCATGTTCTCTTGAAAGATCAGATGATCTGACCACAGTGGGGCTGCATTCCTTCCTGACATACATTAGTTGAAGCTGTGGGCACTGCATCCTTCATAAGGGCCTTGGGTGTTCTATTTTGACACAGTCTCTACCACTCCCTAATATGTGATCCTTAGCTCCTGTATACTGCACCAGTCATTACTCTCATTTATTTATTTATCAGGCTCTGAAAATACTTAAATTTGTGACCTTCACTCTGGTAAGATCTATCTAAAATGAAGTTGTAGGGTTTGTTTGGCTATATCTACCAAATTAGTCAAACACGTTATATGTATCTAACACATTAGTCAAATTCTCACCTTTTGCAAGTCCCGGTGCATCTATCTACCATACATATTGTAATTGCATTTTTTAAGTCAGATGAGAAATTCACATATTTTTGCAGAGGATTAATTACATAGGTTTTATGGTAGAGACTCATTAGCCCATGTTTCTTTCATGTAGCCTTCATATTTACCAACTATTGGAAACTGTTCTGTCACCCCACAAAGAATGTTTCTCCATGCTGTGAATTCCATTTTTTATTTTATTTAGGGTGCTTCCAGAAAACACATATTATATGAATGCCAGCTACAATAGTTCTCTTTTTGCTTTTAGTAAATACAAGGTCTGTTAGGACTGCAGTGTAAGCCCACAGCAGCTACGCTGTGGGACAACAGCTATTCAAGGAATGGCTACATACTGATAAATGACAGACTTTGGTCTATAGCACCTTTAACTGTCAAAGGTTGGAATATTTTCCCCTAAAGTCTCCCCAGAACCAAATATTTACTTGAAAAACATATGTGCAGAATTCTAGAGTAAATAGAGACAGAGCAATGTATCCATGGGTGAAAGGTCTGAGGCTTAGAATTCACATGTTGTGTTCCTAGATGTGTCTCGAGCTTCCTGAGGGATTTCAGGAAAATCACTTTACTTGCCTAATGCAGCTGTTGGATGGAAATGTTATTATTTATCTGTGTTCGATTGCACAACCATGCTCTATCTTTACAAAGCTTTAGATGCTGTGCGAAGGGATCCCTGTGATATTCTAAGGACCTTAAAATGTGCCAAGCAAAATGAAGCACAAAAGGCCTCTCTCAAGCAACCACAGGTCTATTTTCCCAAAGAAATTCAAGATCAGGGATGATATTTGTCCTGTGGCCACAGAAATGGGCTTCACCCTACTCCTGTGTTGCTGGACAGACTGCCACTCTCTATCATTTTCCATTCTAGTTAAACGTCAGGTCTCTCTATCTCCCCCCTCCCCGATCCTTTTCCCCATTTAATAGGAAACACGTTCTCTTTCTGTAGGACACACCAAAAAAAAAAAAAAAAAAAAAAAAAAAAAAAAAAAAAAGAAAAGAAAAAAAATGAGGAGATTTAAGTAGAACAGCAGAATCTCTACTTACATACAACTTGCTAAATATATAGAGCTGAACATAGCCAGAGCCGAGAGAAGGGAAAAAAAAGAAGAGTGTTTTAACAGTAAAGTAAAACCACAACTAATGACTTCAGGAGACAGGAGCTAGGTGGACAAGCAAAGCATTACAGTTTTAAATATATGGGATTTGGCTTCACCTCCCCCGTAAGTGGCCTGGCACCAATTCAAATAGGCTGGTCTGGCACACTAGTGCCTCGGAGAGGGACCACACTGGCGGATGGAAACGACCACAAAAGCCACAGAGAAAGTGCAGGCTTCCAGAGGCAACAAGTAGGCAACCAGATTGGCAGCAGAAACAATGCCAAGGCCCCCACATCAGCAGGGAGGGCCAGCCTCGCCAGCTGGATTTTCTTTCTCTTCAGGTTGGGATGGCCAATGGTGAGCTGGACTCGTGGGAGGATGGGCAGGCACCGTGGAGGATCCTAGGCCCAGGTAGCCCAAGAGTAGACAACAAGGTAGGAATGGAGAGGGCCTTCTCCCTGTTGGGTGCCATATTGCTGAAAGCCGAGACAGTCATGTATGCAGAATATTTCTGTGTACAAAAAAGAAGGCAATAATCTTCATGGGCTTCTAGCTCTGGAAAATATTTTGCTGTACAAACAGTTGTTTTTCATGCCATTGAAGACTGCCAAATGATTTGGTACGGGAAGCATTCCTGCTTTGAGCTGTGTGAAAGTAAGGATTCTAGTTCAGTGGGTAGAAGACTCAGCAGGGGGCTTTAATTGGCCAGTCCCCATTTTTACCATCCATGGTGGTGTCTACACAATGCCAACATTGCTAGCTGGAAAGCTGAAATGGAATTAAAGCTTTTCCCAAGGATAAACAATATATAATAGTGTGATGATTTGCCCTGAGTTGGCTGATGCCTTTGATGGTTTAAATGCCAGCCTTAATGTTAAAATAAGATAAAAACTAATTTCCAAGATAGGTCGTATCAGCAAATTATTTCCAACTCCTTGAATGAGTTAAAAATGGTAAATAGTTATAAAAAAAAATCATAATCTCACAGTGACTAGAAAACAACCATAATTGTGAACTTTATATAATTGTTCTTTCCTTTTTTTGTTTTTAACCAAGAAGACTAGCATGAATAGGAATAAAAATGATAACACATTGGCACCATTTCCTATTACTCTAAGCACTTCACCTATTATCTTATTTCATCTTACAAATGCGTTAGGCATTACTAGACCCCAGTTCCTAAGAAAATTTGAGTTTGGCACATTTAGGAAACTTTCAGAAAAGTCACAGTGACAGAAACCTAACAAGTCAAAGGAGGTGTGATGGGGGAAGAGTGGGGCAGAAAGAGGAGGGCTGTGCCCACCGGGAGCCTTGTAAGCTGTAGTACCTGAGCATATTGAGCTTGTGATGCTAGACGAGGATTTTTTTTTTTTTTTTTTTTTTTGTAAGACAGAGTTATTCTGTCATCCAGGCTGGAGTGTGATGGCAGGATATTAGCTTACTGAAACCTCTGCCTCCCGGGCTCACCTCAGCCTCCTGAGTAGCTGGGACTACAGGCAAGCACTACTATGCCTGGCTAATTTTTTGTACTTTTTGTAGAGACGGGTTTCACCACTTCGCCCAGGCTGGTCTTGAACTCCTGGGCTCAAGGGGTTCGCTCGCATTAGTCTCCCAAAGAGTAGATGAGGAATTTAAATAAGATGGGTAGTAGGTGGTTGGCTATAGGGGTCTTTCATTCCTAAAGCTTGGGCTGGAAGCTATGACTTTGGTAAGCACATGGATGGTGTTTTAAGCCACATGAGCATAAGAAATTGCCTAGGAAATGAATGTAGAGAGAAGGAAAGAGGATATAATATGGAGCCAGGAGAAATATGCAGGAAACAGAAGCCAACAAGGAAGACTCGGAGTTGAAGAAAAGCTACTTAACTGGAAGCCAAGGGCAGAGACTACGTCAAGAAGGGAGTCGTCAAGTACATCAAATGATGGTGGCAATTCTGGTAAGGACTGAGGAATGTTCACTGGACTTGGTGAGAGAAGGTCATTGCTGACCTACGCAGAAGCAATTTCATTCAATAATCAGGAGAGAAGCCAAAGTACAATAAAGACTGAATAAAAGGATGTTTAGACAGTAAGTGAAGATGCCTGGTTATGACAAGGAGAAAGATGAGAGACAACCTGGTGTGTGAGGGACCAGGCAGAATTTGCAGGCTTTGTTGGTTCATTTGAGAGAGCAACGTGAGCACACAGAAGTGCTGCCGGAAGACTCCAGGGGCCAGGGAAAGATCAACAATGTGGGCGGCGATGCTGGTGCCATGGGGTCCTCAGGAAGGCACTGGTGGTGGATGTGGAGATCCAGGTCACACAGGAATGTGATTATCTCTGCTAGGTGAGACCTCTCCCTTTGGAACAGAATGGCAAGAGGCAAGTATGGCAGATTAAGGGAAGAACAGAGAAAAGAGAAAGTTGGAATTACAAGGAGGCCCTGGCATGCTCTGAGGCTCTCCCTGCATTCCCCACCCCCTTTTCTCTTGTGTGGCTTTCGGGCTCAGTACCCTCTTTCTCCCAGTGTTCTGTCATCTCCAACTCTTTTATTTCAGATAATTCCTCATTTACCATAATAGCGTATCACCTTGACTTTTCATTGATCTTTTTCTTAGGTATGCATCTTGTTTGAGAAAGGAACTCTGGTTGTTGTTTTATTACTGGTAAATACACATAATATAAAATTTGCCATTTTATCTATTTTTAAGTATACAATTTAGCAAAACCTCTGGTTTTTCTTTTATTACTGGTAAATACACGTAACATAAAATTTGCCATTTTACCCATTTTTAAGTGTACAACTTAGCAGCTTTAAGCACATTCATTCACAATGTTGTGCAGCTATCACCAAGATCTATTTCCAGAAATTTTTCATCATCCCAAACAGGAATTCTGTACCCAGGAAACAATAACTCCTTTTTCCCTCCTTTCTTCCGCTCTGAAGATCTCAATTCTAGTTTCTCTCTCTATGAAGCTGCCAATTCTAGGTGCCTTCTATAATTGGAATCACACAGTATTTGTCCTTATTTTACCTAACATATTTGTAAGATTCATTATAACTCTATCAGAATCACTTCTTTTTATGACCAAATAATATTTTATGTCTAGGCCTCATTTATCCATTCATCTGTTGTTTCTACTTTTTGGCTATTGTGAATAATTCACTATAAACATGGGTGTGTGCTTTCCATTCTTTGGGGGTGTATACCTAGAAAGACAATATAGCTGTGCTTAACTTTTTGAGAAGCTGCTCAACTGTTTTTCATAGTGCCTGCACTATTTTACACTCTCTTCAGCAATGCACAAAGATTCCAATATCTCTATATTGTCACCCACACATTTCATTTTCTGTTGTTATTATTATTATTTTGGAATACTAACTATTGTAGTGTGGTCTTTCATTGTTGTGTTATTGTACATTTTCCTAATAACTGTGATGTTGAGTATCTTTTCATGCACTTATTGAGCATCTGTATATCTTTAGAGAAAATGTCTATTCAAGTCCATTGCAAATTTTTAATTGAGTTGTTTGGATTTTTTTTTTTTTTTTTCTTGGGAATTCTCTGCCTTTTACATTATCTTTTTGGATCTCCTCCATTCCATAGCAAGATACTCTTGATAAATTAAAAAATTACAAAATAATTTTTTTGTTTTAAAAAACATTTTTATGTAAAATTTCAAATAGGAAAATTTAAAGAACTGTATCGTGATGATCACCATATCTGGCATCTAGTTTTTGTAATTGATACTTTATTATATTTGACTTATTTCATACCTGTCATCTATCCAACATTCTACCTGTCCATCAATCAAGCTTATTTTGTGGATGGATTTAAGATACGTTGAAGATATCAGGAAATTATTTTTAATGAACAAAAACCACTCTCATGAAATGTGTGAGTAAGCTTGAGGCAGGGGTACAGCTGTCTCTGGGACTTCTCTGGCAGATAAAGTACAAGCACAGAAGAGGAGTAAAAGTCAGTGGGGGTTTAACTCTTTTACTTTGAACATGCCTTAATGAAATTTCTTGGGAAAATGAATCAAAGAAAACATTCCCAGGGAATAGGCAGTGCTGACAGGGAGATGTCACTATCACAGCACCCGGGCTGTATATTACGATGGTTGCTGGGCAACACCGCTGGCTCATCTGGTTCATGTATAAGCAATGAATCCTGGGCTAGAAGCAAAACTTCCTGAGGCTAGTAGCTTCCGCAATTAGCTCTTAAGCCTCTCTGTTCCTCTCCTACTATAGCATTGGCTTCTTGCTCTTCCCCAATGGGCTGTTAGTTCCTTTGATGTCAGAAACCATGTTCTATTCATGTCTATACCCATTTCTTTTTCAAAACACCCTCTAACATCTCGGGTAGTGTTTTAGACAGAGAAGGTCCATGATGACTTTTGCAAGCTCCATTAAGCATCTATATCCTCCAACCTCAGGGTTCATTGAACTGTACTCTGCATCCTTTCCTGTACCTACACCCTACCGTTGAGGAACTCCTGGAAACCCTGTCAGGAGTTCAAGGGTCTAAGTTGCCCTTTGTTATTACAACCAACCTATTGCCTGCCTAGCATCTTCCATCTTTGTCACACTCCTCATGCTTAGACAAACTTCCCAGCCTGCACGATGCCCTTTGCCCTTGATCTAGTACAAATAAAACCCTCCTCAAGGTCATTTATGAGATGTCATGTCATGGAAGCTGAGTAAGGAGGGGACCTTCGGTTTAAAGGTGCAGAATGCAGACTTGTAGACTATGCTCAGAGAAGCAATATGTCACATTTTAAGAAATGGAATCTCATAAGAGTGAGAGAAACTATACTTCTTTGGTTGGAAGAGAATCTTTAGGAAACAAGGAAGATTGCCAAAGATAATGTTGTAATCATCCAGACATGAAAAACAAAAACAGGGCTCTTTGATGGGGGCGAAAGTCAACTGCAAATGAGAAACAAGACCACAATCAGATTTAGAAACAGATTATAATCTCTGCTTCTCAGTTATGTAGTCAGAAAGACGCCCTGGGTCTTCTGACAATGAGGGTAGATGGGAAGGCTTACCAAGGGCCAGCTGGAGACCAGGAAAGAGGCAGAGAGGAGGGAGGGAGGGAGTGAGCAAGGAGTGGGATTTCGACAGAACAATGAATTGCATCCAAATAAATAAGATTTAATAACAGCCTATGAAAAGACAAAGTCCTCATTTTCACCTGTCTCTGGATTTGCAAACACAGATATTTCCTTTAGAGAGGAAACCACTATATTTATGATTGGTTCATATTTCACACCTTTATTCATACATATCCTGTAATGTAAAAGGCCTATTTCTTATTACATAGGAAATGCTAAATGCACTGGGGAGTCACAGAAATGCTCAAAGCTTTTCTAGAAGTTAACATAAGTAGTTGGTCACAGGAGTACAGCCTAAAAAACAAAGCCTTCTTTCTGACTCTGCAGAAATTAAGTACTGACATGTGAAACCTGCTGAGAGTTTCATCTGTTTTTACTCTCAAAGCCTCATTCTTTTTTTTCTAAGTATGAGCATACACACATCATGCTTTAAAGATGCTAGCAAACGTGCATACGCCTGCTACAAGGTAAAGAATGCGGCATCGCCCCCTAGTGGTTTCTGGGTAGAGTTACAGCCCACAAACGTGCAAATACACGGGGCCCTTCAGCTTTCCTCCCTTGACAGCCAGGACACTAAAACACCGAAAGCTTGAATTCGTTAATATTATAATGCCAAACAAGATTTCAAACAATATCAAGTTTATTGGGAGGAAAAATGAAGACAAGTCAGATACATAAACTTACACTCAAACATTTAATGAAGATCAATGTAGTATCATTTGCAAATTCAGTAAGGTCACACTTTACAGAAAAAATATAACCTATAGATCATCAAATGCAGGTGAGTTGGCTTTGGAAAATTGGGTCTCTATTGCTAAGACAAGAAAAGATGACTAATTTAATTCTTGCTCTAGATAATGTCATAAATTTAGCTCCTTATGTATCATATTTAAGTTTAACAAAGAGTAAATTAGCAAAGCAGACCAAGTTTCCCCTTCTTGCCACATAGCTAATAACTTTATACATACCAACTGTTCTTAATTTTAAAAATGATTGTAAAATGCTTCACTCACAATTCCCTTCTTCCCACACTTTCTCCTTACTGCAAAGTGTATTTAAGAGTGTTGAGGCGGGCTGGGTGCGGTCCTTGCTCCTGTAATCTCAGCACTTTGGGAGGCTGAGGCGGGTGGATCACGAGGTCAGGAGATCGAGACTATCCTGGCTAACACGGTGAAATCCCGTCTCTACCAAAAATACAAAAAATTAGCTGGTCGTGGTGGCAGGCACCTGTAGTCCCAGTTACTCGGGAGGCTGAGGCAGGAGAATGGCGTGAACCCGGGAGGCGGAGCTTGCAGTGAGCCGAGATCACGCCTGGGCGGCAGAGTGAGACTCCGTCTCAAAAAAAAAAAAAAAAAAAAGAGTATTGAGGGTAGCTCCATAGGTGAGGCTGTTTAAGATACTATGAAAAGGTGGCCACCCGTCAGTAAATGTTAGCCCTCAAATAATAATGATGACTAACACACTACTTGTTAAGAGTTTTATAGAGTTTGTCTCATAGCAAACCAATGAGGAGGACGTGATTAGCTCTCCCATCCTACAGGGGAGGAAATTGAGTCTAAGACCACGCAGCTTACAGGGTCGCTCGGGTAAAATTCAGATCTAGGGAGTCTGACTCCCAAGCTCAGGCTCTTAATCTCTTAGGGAGGTGCTGCCTCCCAGACACGAGGATATCTGGTCTACAGTGGCGGTTGAACACAGATAGGTCAGCACATGAATTGGCGTGGTGTAAATTTGTTGCCAAAGGAATGAAGATGGGAATGTGCTTGAAAAATTGTATATCATCAAAGATTCATTAAAAAGCATGCCATTATCACTGCTGGTGCTTGCCTCATCCCCACTACCTAAGAACTACAGCTCTATCATTTTCCTAAAACTCTGTGAAGCTAAGATTCTAGTAGAATGGTTATTTAAGGGGAGATCTCTGGAAATTTTGGGGCTGCTCCTAATAGCTAGAATTTCTTTAAAGCATAAAATTAGATTAAAAGGAAAGACCTGAAAAGCAGTTCTAGCTAGAAACAAGAAACCAACCAGACCACAGGGAAGCTTGACAACTTCTAGAAACAGGCATTTTCCCCTGACTTTGCCCACAGAGCAGCAAGAGATATACAACCCAGGTCACTCAGAATGCACTTTAATTTTTTGTCAGCTGCTTCTGTTATTGGGATTTAGGAAGTAATAATCAATGACGCTTCCTATAGTAATGGGGGAAGTGGAAGTTTTCACTCTATTTTTAGAAAAGAAATACAGGACTAGCTTTTTACACTATCTTTGATAAAATTAGACAACTAGTTAGAATTATTTTATTTTACTTTCTTGTTATTTTTTAGCACTAAACTAATACGTGATCATTGTTACCAATAAAATCTTCAAAAGATATATAAAGGAGAAATGAGTCATCTCCATCCACGCAGAGTCCCTTTCATTCCCTCCCTCCTGAGGTAACCAATGTTAACATCCGATGTTCATCCTTCTACCACTTTCTGTATATCCAGACATACACACTCATATATAGGCATAAGTAAGGTTTCAGTTTATTTGACTTAGAAATGAGATAGTACCATACATATTGTTCTACACCTTGGTTTCCTCACTCATCATGACATCTACATCACAGACACCTCTCCAAACTGACAGACATGAATGTAACATTGTTTACAAATAGCCACACAATATTCCATAATATGGACGTGCCATAATCAATTCAAATATTTTCCTAACGGTGAAAATTTATTTTCTTTACAGTTTAAAGCACTGGAAGATAATGAGACAATAACCATACTGTAACATATGTTTACCTCCTGCTGCTTGCTTTCCAGAGATTCTCCAAAGTTGGATAGCTTAGTCAAAGATATGTATTTGTAAATTTTATTAGATACAGCAAGATAATTTTCAAACAAGGTGACAACTAATACCCAACCAGCAACATTTAAGATGCTAATTTTCTAACATTCTTACCAGGAATAGATAATTTTACTCTTGAAGTTTTGCTAATATGATGGGACTTTAAAATACAGTCAGCACCCCCTTATTAGTGGGCTCTGTATCCACGGACTCAATCAACCGTGGATAGAAAATTTTGAAAAAAAATTGCATCTGTACTGAACATGTACAGACTTTTTTCTTCTGGTCATTGTTTCCTAAACAATGGTATAACAATTGTTTACATAACCTTTACATTGCATCAGGTATATAAGTAATCTAGAGGTGATTTAAAGTATACGGGGGGTAAGTGTAGGTTTTATGCAAATAGTATACCATTTTGTACCAGGGATTTGAACATTCAAGGATTTTGGTATCCATGGGAGGTTCTGGAACCAACCCCCCCATGGATAACAAGGGACAACTGTATCTCATTTTGAATTTAATTTGCATTTCTTCTATAACTACTAAATGAGGTTGAGCACGTTTATAGGCCATGTTCACGTCTATAGGCCATTTGGATTCCACTTTCAAATCCTTTGCCTATTTTTCTACTGAGTTATATGTCTTTAAAAAATTATTATAGAAACTTTTAATATTAGGGATACTAACCCTTCATCTTTCCTGTGTACTGCAACTTTTCTCCTAACCTCTCATTTTTCTTTCTTCTTTTTACACCATTTTATATCATCCAATTTAAAAAGTTACATGGTTCATTTTTTTTTTTTTCTTTTAGTATCTTGGTTTCCTGTCTTGGTAGGAAATTTTTAAATATTTTTAATTTCATATTTTATATTTATACCTTTAATTGATCTGGAATTCATTTTGTAACATGGATTGGCATTTAGCTTTGTTTTTTCCTGTGTTGGACAGTCATTAGGTCAGCAATGCTATCCAATTTTATTCAGTTGAACCAAATTTTTCCCACTGAATTGAAATGCCATCCTTGTGAAATTTTAATTTTTCACACATATTTGAAACTATTTCTGGATATTTACTGTGTTGCACCAATATCTCTGTCTGTGCCCATGCCAGCTCTATCCTGTTTGGTTTTTAGTAGCTTTACAGAAACAACTGATAGCCGGTAAGGCAAGTTCCACACACAACTCTTTTCCCAGGACTTTCTTGGGTCTTGTCACACCCTTTTTCTTTCATGTGAGCCTTGAAATCATTTTATCCAGTCCCTTTCTGCAAACAAAGAATACATAAACCCAACCGATACTCTAATAGAAAATGAATTCAATTAAAATAATTTTAAAGGATAAGCATTTATGATACTGTCATATACTCTACTGCCATTCAGAAGTACATCCTTTGTTGGTAACTTGTACTTTCTGTCTAGAAAATTGTCAGGTTTTTTTCACTGTCCTTTTGAAGTTTAGAAAGACACTCAGAAACATCAAAATGCTTCTTTCAGGACTCAATAAACCTTTCTTGTCTAGAAACTCAGGACTGTCTTCAGAAAACTATTTTATATGTTATTAATGATTTTTCCTGTTTTTATCTCCAATTTTTTTTTCTATAACTTCTATGAGTGCATGCTGTGTGTTCTAGATATGTCTTCCAAGTCTGTTTTCTGTAAACTTCAACTTCTGCCTTTTGATCTTCTACATCACAATTTCAATTTTCACAGTAATGATTCTTCTAATCTAGTTATCTATTAATTTTTAATTATGGTCTTTTTTTTTTTTAGTTTTAGAGTTAAATTTTGGTACCCTAATTACATCTTCCTGACAGTTCTGTGCTGTTTCTGTTTTTTGTTAACATTCTCTTCTATTTCTTCATTGAGACCTGCTGCTCTAAGACAGTCACAGCCCGGCTCACAGTCAGGATCACATTTTTCTTTAGTGAGTTGTCATTATTCTCTCCTGACCAGGGTTTTGTGTTTCTTTAGCACTCACACACAGGTTGGTAGAGATTCCTTAGCAGTGGCAAATGGCCTGGTGGTAGAAAACGAGTCATTTCTTCACTTAACCATCTGCAATGAATTCATTCACGAATGAGGAGCCTCGAACATGGAACGGGGTGTGGAAAACCGCCACTGTATCCCCAGCTTCCCAGGAACTAGAAGTCCCCTCTCCCACAAGAAAGGCGTGAGAACACTTCTGACGTCCATGGGCGTCACTTCCCAAGGTCCCAGCCATCCGCAGCACTGATTTAGGTGTTCCAGGTCACAGAGATCAACTCCGTAGCTGAGGAGCCTCTTTGAGCGGAGGGGATTCCCAGGCTTTCTAGGGCTCAGAAGGTAGTGTCTAAAGCTGGGCCTTCGCTCTGTCTTGAAAAAGGACGTTCTTTTCCTCTGCTTCCATTCTTTAGGTTCTCACCAGGAACCAGGGCAACCATATCCCCTACTTCTTTAGTCCCTAATGCTCTCAAGAGAACCACAGTCCTCAATGGTACCCTCCAGACATCTCTCCCAAAGAGGGAGTCAGGAACAGGCATTCAATCCTGTCCCGACACATCTAGTTACTGGATTTGAACACATGAAATACTGGACATTTGTCAGACATTTCTCAGACCCTTAGTCATCTTCCAGTTACAGACAATCTCAATGATAACCCTGAGGAATTCAAATGCTCATTGAAAAAAATGTATAGAATGACTGGAGGGTAGGCTTCTGTGTCTGAGTTCAAATGTACTTAAAATAGAATGAGGAAATTTATCAGCACATAGTAGCAAGCAAGAACTTTAACTCGTGTAAGCTACACTGATAACACTTTTCTACTTCAAGACTAATTCACACTAACATACAAAGGGGCAGGATATTAGATAGCATTTATTACAGGTAAGCATTAGCATGTTGTTTTGTTTGTAATAAGTACATATTTTTGAGGAGCCTTATAGTACATGATTCCATTGGGAACTACATCAAGGATTCCAAACAGGTTAGAGATTGCTCCTCAGAGAACCCTATCCATGTCCGTGAATTACACCCTAGTCAATAACAGTCCAGGCCAACCTCTCTGCCCTGAACTCTCCCTTCCAAAAAATAGTTCAGTTCAATGGTTTCTGAGGCACACATTTTGGTTTTGGCTTTTGGTTGAGAGTAACATGAGGAGCCTTGAGACCTATGTATCCATAGAGTTTTCAAGAAATGTAATGGTTGATTACTCTTGAGTCACAGGGCCTTAGCAATGCCACATAAGAATTTCCATGAAATATAAAATATTCTAATTAAGCATGAAACAACAACAGTAGGCTAAAGTAGCCTAATTTTTTTTATGGATGTCTTGATCTACTAAAAAAAGAACCTAACACAAATGTGGCAAATAGTAAGATTTGTTATATCCAGGGATGAGTATATTGGTGTTTGCAATGTCCCTTTCTATATTAATGTCTCTATGTTAATGTCTCTATATGTAATGTCCCTCTCTGTAGGTTTGAAGTATTTTGTATTAAATTCAAAAGACTCTTATTGACAGAAGTGATAACTTTCTATAGACTTAGGTAATAAGCTGAGACTCAAACCATTAAAAATGCATTTATATGCTGTTAATTACCACTTGGCAAGTCTAGAATGTGCATTTGTGATTTGAGCAAATGGGAATATTTTTATAATATCCTACCTATACTCCATCATTTCTATTTTTTACTGACAACTTGCTATTCCTCATTCAGGATTAATGAAACAACTGCTGACATGGCTTTCTTGTTTCGTGTCTGAAGGTGAGGGGCAGCCAAGCAAGGCTCTCTCGCATCACGGATGTCTCCAGGAGATCTAGAGCTCTTTCCTCACAACATCCAAGAATCCTATCATCAGTCTATGGTCACTCAATCCATATGCAAATCTATCCAAAAACTCAAATGAATTTTCAGACTGTGTACGGGGTACAGACAGTGCTACATTCACAACTTTTCCCTACTATGTCACATAGTACTTTGTTTTCTTTGTTCAAAAGCTGGGATTTATTCAACTAGGTAAGAAAAAATATAATACACACAATACATTCTTGACTAACTAACCCTATCTTGTTTTCAAAGAGAGAGAGAGATTGAGGGAGAGACAGGCTGAGAGGGTGAATCAGAATTGGAATCTCTTTGTAGTGACAAGGCACACAGACCAGAAAAGGGTTATGGGCCCCACTAACGGAGGATGTGTTTGCTGCAGTCCAGGAACTCAACGAATGGCACGTGGAAGAGTCCTAGCCCTGGAGCGGCTCTGAAACCTTCTGACTGTGATTTTTATATGCTACTGCTTCATTTTCTTTCCATGGCTTTGGTTGAAGAGTTTAACTGCCACAAAGTTCTTTTTTTTAATACTACAGGCACCACGGTCTAGTACTCAACCTATTGGTTAATGTTCAGACCTAGTATTTCTCAAATAACATAGAACAGTGTTTTGGAAATTAGCCCCTGGATGGGCTGCTGAACTGGCTGAAAACACCTTGGCTTTTCTTGTCCCAATGCAGCAGTCTGGAATAGAAAATATGGGAAGCCAAGCTTTTTACATACCGCATAATCCACAGTCCAACATCTTTGACCCTGTCTGATGCCGTTTTCAGAAAGGAAGGATGGGGTACATGTGAGCCTCCTCTCTTCCAGCTATTGCAATTATAGCTTTCATGTCGCACTGCCATAGAGAATGAGCAATGTGAATACTCAAGTTTACTCCTTTTGAAAATATTAAAATTATGGCATCTAACAATGTTCAAAGCTGCATCCCGTAAATTTTACATTCAATTAAGCTGAGGCTTAAATAAGGGATAGGTTTCCTGGTAACTGAAACGCACCCGGCCAGTACACAAATGAGAAACCTTTTAAACGAACCACAAATAAAGAAAGCAACTTTGGAATGTCTTCCCCAGTCCGTGGAAAAGGAAAATAAAATTACCACCTAGGCTGACAGATCAAGCCATCTTCTGCACAAAGCACTCCATCAGCTTCCTACATTAGTATCCAATCCATATATATATATATGTTTTAACCAGGCATGCGAGGCTTCCCAGAACCTACCCTTTCCACATACACTTGTTTTATCTTTTATCTACAACTGGTATTCCTTCCCTTCCTCCCTCTCTCCTTCCCTTCCTCTGCCTTTCCCTCCGTCTAGCCACACAGGCCTCCTTGAAGCCTCTGCTTTGTAGCCACAGGGCTTCTTCATACACTTTCTTCAGGCCTCTGCCTTCATGTTACCTTATCAGAAAGACCTTCTCGGAACACCAGATTAAGAACAGCATTCGATCAATAAATAGACTAAAATAAAATACAACCATAATTTCCCATTGTTCTCTGAACTTCACTCATTCAATTTTCATTTTAGCACTTCCCACCAACTTAGTATTTGGTATGTATTTATTTCTTTTCTCAGTACCCCCTTCAAGGTAAACTCCACAAGAGACAGAACTTTGAGAACACTGCTATGTCCCAAACACCTGGAACATTAGCTCCGAACATGTATTTGTTAAACAAATGAATGAAAATTGTTGATGAAAATAGATGAATAAAGAGATAAATGATATTTTATTTTTTCTTCAAAATACAAGTAATTATGATAATTATTATATCTTGTTTCTCATTTGGGCACCCTGATAATTTTATTAGTGTCATAGATGGATGACTACATTAGCTATAAATGCTATATTTGCTATTACTGTTACTATTAATATTAGGACATGGGATAATATTGTGTTTATTATTTGTGAAGAAAATGCTATACATCTCATGCCTTCAACACTTTCCATGGTTATATTTATTAATGTGACTGTTCTTAACCCTTTTGTCATGTATCTCTTTGAGAATCTAAATTTAATACCCAGAAAAACATATGCACAACTAGGTTCTGTAGAAAATACATGACCGCATGAACCTTTCTGAAGCCCAATCAAACCCGAGGTTAGGAGTTCCTGAATTGAGTTTTAGAAAGAGTAATAAATACATTGTCTTGCAGTCATCAGAAAATCTCCTCTCCACACCATGTATTTATTACATTGGGCCTACTGAAATGCCCATTCTTTCTGAAGCTATTTGATTTTGATGTGGTTCTTACTGGTAGTAGTGCTGCCACTATGTATGTATGTATGTATGTATGTGCATGTGTGCGTGTGTGTGTGTGTGTCTTCCTGCTACGATTCACGTATTAAAACATATGGAAGAGTATTCTCTCAGATATGTCACTTTGCAGCTATCAAACTTCTAGTGAGTAATTTAATTTCTCTGAATCATTTATCTAATCTTTAAAAAGGGTGAAATAGCAGATACTTTAGAGCACTGTTATAAAAATTAAATAAGAAAATGTAGCTAAAGTCTTTTTGGTACTTCCTGCCTGACATAGGTAATTACTCAACAAATAATAACTATTATTATTATCCTTGCTTATATACCATTCCTCTTGTATCTGATGTTTTTATTTTTCTCTCATTTGGGTACCCTTAGACCAGACTAACAGATGAACATATCTTAAAAATCATCTTGTGTTTCCAAATGGTAATACACATTGGCCTTTCAGGGTACCCCTTTTTCTGTGACTTTTCTAAAACTGGAACTAATTCAGAATTTATTGTGGTTCACAGAGAATGAAAGATTAAATCACTGTTGGATTACATGCAGAAATTAACCCAATTATTCTTCTAAATGCAATATATTTGCTGTATAATATCAGTATCATCAAGCAAGAGAAGAAATTACATTACTCTAAATATACACCAGATGGCTCTAGGATGACATGGTTATTAAAAAATAAAAGTCTTGATTGTTTATAGTTTCCCTAAGGGCAGAATCTGTGTCTAATCTGTGTCTGTAATTTACCCACAGCAGCCAGTAGAGGGACATAGGACGAAATAACTTTTAATGTATGGTAATAGCAACAATTCGCCATTCTTTTTGCAAGAGTAGTTCTCTGCTAATTTGTCTAAAAAGACTTGAAGATTTCAATTCAGACCACAAAAAATAAAATGGTGACACTTGGGTTTCTAAGGAGCAGCTAATTGATCGCAAAGGACAACCAAAAAATGAAATTTTGCATGCAGAAGCTTGATTTAAAGTTTAAAAACTCAGAGCGGTAAATTGTGTTGTTACTCAAAATGCAGTCTGAGTAAAAACTTCAGACCAGATTCCTTTGCTTTTTGTTAATTTTACTCTTTCACTGGAAAAAAAAAAAAGAAGGCTGTGTTCTTATTTTCCACCAGACACTAATCTAGGTCCTGGGAACTCAATGGAGGGCTAGTGGATGCCACCTACTCTCTTCTTCCATTCTGACTTCTCAACTGGGACACCTAAGGACCCCAGTTATATCCTGACCCATTTTTTCTCAACCCCATAATTCCAATTTTGAACTCCAGTTTTTGTATTAGCCTAAAGTGCCTTTGCTTGGATGATACTCTAGACCTGCAATGCCCAATAAGGCAGTCACAAACCACGAGTAGCTATGGAGCACTTGAAATATGACTAGTCCAAACTGACATATGTTATAAGTGAAAAATACAGGAATTCCTAAGATTTACTATCACAACAGGAATATAAGGTGTCCCATTTATAATTTTTTCATATTGATTGTCAAAATAATATTTTAAATTACTCATTTGACCTATTTCTTTTCATTTAAATGCATTTTAGAAAATTTTAGATTACATATGTGGCTTGCCTTATATTTCCAATGGACAATGCTGCTTTAGACTCTCTTAATAATGTTTTGGATTTTATCTTTGTTTGCGTCCCTGATATACTGAGGTAGGAATTCCCTGATCTAACACCTGCCATGTAACAGCTCAACAGACCTTAACTTGTTACTCCCACCTTGATGGTCTTTGTCAGATGCAAGCTCCATTTCAGACACTTCAAACAAAACGCAAATAAAAAGTAATACACACTCATTACATGAGTTCATGCTTGAAGGGTGAAGGGGAGGAGTGAGGGATCACATTTTGGATAAAGAGGAGGAAGCAAGGGCAAGAATGTTTGGGAAGGAGAGAGTAATTGAGTTTGACTGCAGCAGATGAGCCAAAGACTGGAGAAGTAGATGGGGTTTAGGATGAAAAATGTGAAAATTCTGGATTCTGAGCTAGGAAGTTTTTACTTAATATAGCAGACAATTTTGAGCCAACAGAACTGTGCTTTCAGAAGAATAATCTATAGTGTTTTATACATGAAGAGAAATGAGGGAGAGGCTAGAAGTGAGCAGATAAATTAGAAAACTCTTGAAAGAGTCTGTGCCAGACAGGCTGCCATTCTCTCTTCCACATTCTTGGCAAACACTGCCAGGTGATAATGCACCCGTTTGCAAATGCAACATCTGAGTTCTTCTCAACACAGTGTTGTAGGAAGCTATAAATTGGCCACACACACACACACACACACATACACACACAAAACTATTTCTCTTTCATTTAGCAAAAGAGTTCCAGCCCTTATCTGGGGTAGTAGCAGTTGGTAAGAAAAAGGAAAAATGCAAAATTATATCAGAGGTTGGATGTACATCTTTGACATCTCATGAAGAAGAGCACATGACTGCACTAAGCATTCATGACAACTTGACTAAGATAATGTTGGTGCCACTGGTACAAGCAGAGAAGCTCAGGAAGAGTCTAGTCTTCCCTGGGAAAATGGGTTCAATTTCAGGTTATGAAGCAGCAGTGGATAATTTAGGAAGAAAATATCAGGAAGCCTCGGGGTATGCATGCCTGGGTCTGTGGACAGAAGATGGGACTGAGAATCTTCACTGGAAAAATGTTTACCAAGATGTCATAGTTGAAGATGTGAGTTTATGCTGAGAGAAAGAAGCAGGAAGGCTTAAGGAAACAGTTTTGGGGCAAGTCTACATTTGTGTGGCAGGATGAGGGAGAAGCAGGATGAACATATGATTATAGAGGTCCAGCAAAAACGAAGCAAGCAGAGTACCACAGAGGTTGAGGGAGAAAAGGGTTTTACAAAGAAAGACATTCTTTATTTCAAAGGTCAGGGTGAGTAGAGCTGATAAAACATAATCAAATTTGTTCCTTGGGGCATCACCAGTAATCTTTGAGAGTCTTCAGAGTTAGACATGGTGTGGATAGAAAAACATCTGTAATGGAGTGAGTTGATTATTAAGCATATATGAGCAATGAGCATAAGAAGGGGCAAGAGAAGAAGGACTAATATTTTGGAAGAATTCCAAAAGAGAAGGAATGTGGCAATCCATTTTCCAGCACCATTTATCACAGAGACTATTCTTTCACCATTGTATCCTCTTGGTTCCCTTGTCAAAAATTAGTTGATCATATATGTATAAACTTATTTCTGGACTCTATTGTGTTCCACTGGTCTATGTGTCTGTTTTAATGCCAGTACCATACTGTTTTGATCACTAGAGCTTTGTAATATAATTTTAAATCAAAAAGTGTAACGTCTTCATTTTTCTCTGAGAATTGTTTTGGCTATTCAGGGTCTTTTTTGGTTCCATATGAATTTTAGGACTGTCTTATTTTTGTAAAAATGTCATTAGGATTTTGATAGATGTTGCACTGAACCTGTATATTGATTTGGGTAGTATGGGTGTTTTAACAATAATAATTATTTCAATCCATGAACATGAGATATCGATCCATTTATTTGTATTTTCTTTAATTGCTTTCATCAATGTTATAGTTTCAGTGTAGAGACTGTTCACCTCCTAGGTTAAATTTATTCCTAGGTGTTTAAAAAATACTATTATAAATGGGATTGTTTTCTCAATTTTTTCAATCAGGTTGTCATTTGTGTATAAAACGATATTTATTTTTGTATGTTGATTTCATATCTTACAACTTTAGTACATCCATTTATTTAAAAGTTTATTTGTAGTATCTTTCAGTTTTTTTAACATATAATAGATCATACCACTTGCAAATGGAGATAATTTTATTTCTTCCTTTATTATTTGGATGCCTTTTATTTCTTTTCCTTGTCTGATTGTTCTTGCTAATAGTTCTAATACTATGTTGAAGAGAAGTAAAGAGAGTAGACATCCTGGCCTTATACTGGATCTTAATGAAAAAGTTTTCAGTTTTTCCCCATTGATTATAATGTTAGCTGTGAGTTTTTCCAAATGGCCTTTATTACATTGAGGAATTTTCCTTATTTACCTAAAATGTTCAGAGTTTTTATTAAGAAAGGATTTTTGACTTTGCTGAATGCTTTTTCTGCATCAAGTGAGACAATCATGTGCTTTTTAATCTCTCATTCTGTTAACATGATATATTACATTGATTGATTTGCATATGTTAAATCAGCCTTGCATGCCAGGAATGAATTCCACTCGGTCATGATATGCAGTCTTTTTGATGTGTTGTTGACTTTAGTTTGCTAATATTTTATAGAGGATTTTTACATTAGTGTTCATCGGAGAACTGGCTTACAGTTTTCTTTTCTTATGATGTCTTTGTCTGGCTTAGGTAGGTACAAAGTGACGGTGGCCTTATAAGATGTGTTAGGAAGTACTCCCTCTGGAGTACTTTGGAAGAGTTTCAGAAGTATTGGTATTAATTTTTCTTAGAATGTTTGGCAAAATTCAACTATGAAGGCATGAGGTTTTGTGTCGTCGTAACAGTTTTTGTTGCTTCTTCGTTTTCTTTATATGTTATTGGTCTGTTCAGGATTTCTATTTCTTCCTGATTCTATCTTTGTAGGTTGCATTTTTCTAAGAAGTTATCCATTTCTTCTAGGTTATCCCATTTTTTGGTATATAACTGCTCATAATAATCCCTTATGATCCTTTTATATTTCTAAGGCATCTGTTGTAACTTCTTCACTTTCATTTTTTTTATTTCTTTTGGGTATTTTCCTTTTTTTTTGAGACTAGTTAAGGGTTTGTCATTTTGTTTACATATGTCTTATAACATCATGTTATATATGTTAAACATATACAACACAAATTATTTTTTTAAAGACAGAAGAAACCCACTTTGGCTGTTTTAGTCTACTCAGAGCTTGAGAAGGGAATATTAATAGCCTGAAAGAAAGCCTTACTGCAAAAGGCAAGATAAATGATAACCTGGACAAGATGTCATTGATGGAGCAAGACTAGGAAGCTTAAGAAAGTGTGATCAAGGATACAGGCGGGTGAAATTAAGAGAAGCCAGAAAGGGATCTATAGAGGCAACAGCAAAGAAAGGGAGGAAGAATAATTGAATATTGCAATTAGGCCAATTAATGACCCTATAATGGCTTCTAAGTGTTCAAGTGAAAGGAAAAGCCGTTTATCTTTCACTTGAAATCAAAACCTAGAAATGTACCTTAGTGAGGAAGGCACGTCAAAAGCCAAAACAGAAAACCAGGCTTCTTGTGCTCAGTAGTTAGCCAAATGCAAAGTTCTTGAAGGAAATTAAAAATGCTACTCCAGTGAACACAGGAATAAGAAACAGCCATATTGCTGATACGGAAAGTTTTAGTGGTCTGGAGAGAAGATCAAATCGGCCACAATATTCTCTTAAGTCAAAGCCTAATTCAGAGCAAGGGCCTAACTCTCTTCAACCGAATTTCACTATGTTGGCCAGGCTGGTCTCAAACTCCCGGCCTCAAGTGATACACTTGCCTCGGTCTCCCAAATGCTGGGATTATAGGCATGAGCCACGGTGCCCAGTCAGATAGTGGGTTTCTTGAAACAGAATCTACTCCTGGTGAAGATGTTGTGAAGTCTCTCGAAATGGCAACAAATTACTTAAAATATTTCCATAAACTTAGCCTGTTGTATTAGCAGGCATGGAAACAACATGTATCTCCTTATATCTCTATCAGAACTCTTGGGTGACGAGGTGCGTTGTTAATGAACAGTAATGTTTTAAAATGAATCCTTTTTTCTGAGCAGCAAGTCTTAACAGTGGGCTTTGTATATTTAGTCAAGCATGCTATAAATAAATGAGCTGTCATCCAGGCTTTGTTGTTCCATTTATAGAGCACAGGCAGAGTAGACTTAACATAATTCTTAGGGGCCCTAGAATTTTCAGGATGGGAAATGAGCATTGGTTTCAACTTAAAGCCACGACTCTATTAACCCATAACAAGAAAGTCAGACTGTCCTTTGAAGCAAAGAGCGGACTTCTCCTATCTGCTACTGAAAGGTCTAGATGGCATCTTCTTTCAATGTAAGATACCACTGAATATAAGATGTCACAGAATATAAGATATCAAAGTACTCCAGAGGGAGTACTCCCTAACATATCCCATAAGGCTGTTTCATCTACGTTGAAAATATGCCCCAGCCTCCTGAGTAGCTGGGATTACAGACATGCACCACCATGCCCAGCTAATTGTTTTTTTCTATTTTCAGTTGAGACCTGGTTTCTCTTAGTTGATAAAGCAGCAGCAGGGTTTGAGAGGACTGACTCCAGTTTGAAAGAAGTTCTGTTTGGGGTAAAATGCTATCAAACAGCATCACATGCTACAGAGAAATCTTTTGTAAAAGGAAGAGTACATTGGTGTGACAAATTGCATTGTTGTCTTAAGATATTGCCACAGCTACTCTACCCTTCACCACCCTGATCAGTCAGCAGCCATAAACATCGAGGCAAGACCTTCCACTACTAAAAAGATTAAGACTCACTGAAGCCTCAGATAATCATTAGCATTTTTAGCAATACTTTAATATTAAGGTATATTCACTGTTTTTTAGACATAATGCTATTACAAACTCAATAGATTACAGTATAGTGTAAACATAACTTTTATACACACTGTGAAACCAAAAAATTGTGTGACTCGCTTTATTGTGATATTAACTTTGTTGCAATGGTCTGGAACAGAACCTGGAATATCTCTGAGGTATGCCTATATCGTGCATTTCAAAAAAGAGTACATTTTAAATGTTATAATTACAAAAAAGTTAACTATTTGAGGCGGTGGATATATTAACTAGTTTGATTTAATTATTCCACATTAGATTCATAAATCATAACATCACTTTGTATCCCATAAATGTATACAAATATAAATTGTCAATTCACAACTTAAAAAAAGAAAAAAGTTGTATCATTTAGTTCCTTTCAGTGCTCTCTTTCTATGATATTAGAGAAGAAATGGGAAAGAGAACTGTCATTTTTTTTGGTGCCTATTACATGTCAAACCAGTGCTGACTCAGCTCACCTAACATTCCTAATGACACCGTTCTAGCCTCATTTTACAAATGAAGAAACATATTCAGAGAGATTAAGTAGCAGCTAGAGTACACAGACCAGCACCAAGTTATGACCTCCCACCCTCGCCCTGTAAGCCCAGCTCCTTCCCCTACAACTCTGCTGTCTGCACAAAGGGATGTGATTCAAACTTGGCTTCTCCTCCTCCTCCCCAAATACTGAGTTTCAAATGAGTCACTTACTCACTGCAAACAATGGATGGAGTCACTGTAAGTGTAACGAAAGAACTTTAATTCTTTTTCTTCTCTATTTCTATGACCCAGTTTCAAAACTATATAGGAGAACCTTGACCATTTCAAAGAAATTTCCACACAGTCCTAAAATTCATTCAATAAAGCTCTCTTTAATAAACATAATGGCAGTTACTCCATGAAAGGCAACAGTGAACATCTCCTAGACCTCTGAATCTAAATCAGAACTGTGGACAAAAAGTGGCTTTCTTAAGAGAAATATCTAGAACCCAGATAAAAAGTGGTTCTTCAGGGAAAGTAACTGAAGCTCCTCCTTCTAGCCTCTAGAGGGTAAAGCAGTGTGAGCAATGGCATTCTACCTCCTCTGCCATATGCTCTAGTGTACCTGGTCTAGTCCATGAAAGGTTCATGATTTTTAGAGAAACAATTGCATTTAATTTTGCTTTGTCTTAACCAAAGGATGCATCAAATAGAGTTTATAAAAATTACTGACAAAGGAAGAAAGCAGTATAGCATTAAGTACTGATGCATTATGTAAAATGGGACGGGATAATTTAATGAGGTTACAAAATCTTTTCAAATGCATCACAGTGCAACGAAAAAAGATTCAGTTGACTACTTAAGTTTTTCTAAATAGTCATGTTTTACTTATATACCATAGAAGAAGTCAATCAAGTATTTGTATCTCAGAGGCAGTTGGTACTGGATTTCCATATAAGAGGACATTGTAGATTTATTAGATTTGTATAGCAGTGAGCTTTCTCTGAAATCCTCTAAGTGCTTTATCCACAACATTCACACAAAGAAGACAAAAACACTTCTCAAAATGCCAAAAGCAACAAGGTAAAAAGGAGAGCACAGAATATGAGAACAGTGAGAAAATAAGAACAAAAAATATAGATGGAAATACATCTATAAGGGCCAACAGAGTGAATGGATTCATCCTGTACACAGTGCCCCTCTGTATCTGTAACCATCACTGTCATGTTGCTCCTCCTGAGCTGGTAAACAGATGTGCCAACTATGAGACACATGGTGCTAATTTCAGGGACTTAAGCAGGCAGGTGGCCATCTCCCACACTGGACAGCTCATGGCCTGCCCTGTGGGACACACCTTCTGACACAAGACCTCTTGGAAATCTCTGGAGTTAAAGATTAAAGAAGCACATTAGTGACGTTTGTTTGTTGTCTGGATCTATTTTCACTTGGAGACACAAAAATGTTACTAAATATTTATTGGGCGGCTTAAAAATGTATAGGGCAATAGTCGGGCTCTGGAAAAATGTTATCTGTGTAAAAATTCTGCCCCTTACGTTGATATAAACTATGAAAATTTTAGCAACATGTGATTCAGTAATTGTAGGTGCACATAAATCTGGAAGTTTCCTGAACCAGATCCTTTGTATTTCTTTAAGATAAGACATTTATTACATTTTGGGAAACTGAATAGCACTGGAATGTAAATATCAATTGTTTGCACTGCACTGCATTTGCATTTTCCAAAAGCATATATAATAATGGGATGTATATTTTTCTTCGCTGAAAATATAGCAAAGATTTAATTTAATTCCAGTGCTTCTGAAATAAATTAGCTTAATAGATCTAATCATGGTTATATCAATAATACTGAATTTAATAGCCTTGCAGCTTATCTCTTTCAACAACCTAAAAATAACAGCTGAATGGAATTTTCCCCCAACTTTGATGAAAAGTACAAACACACATTTTCCATCATCACCACAGGAAAGAGAAGCAGGTTTATATACTACTTCAGATGAAACAGCTTTTGCTATGAACAGTATTAGCCTTTTCATTCAGACACATTCAACTGGGTCCTGGAATCTGAAATGTATAGATACAGCTAGAACCAACAGCATGTCAGTGGCACAGTCAAAACTCCACAGGCAGGCCGGGCGTGGTGGCTCACGCCTGTAATCCCAGCACTTTGGGAGGCTGAGGCGGGTGGATCACGAGGTCAGGCGTTTGAGACCAGCCTGGCCAACATAGTGAAACCCCGTCTCTACTAAAACTACAAAAAATTTGCCAGGTGTGTTGACGGGTATCTGTAATCCCAGCTACTTGGGAGGCTGAGGCAGGAGAGTCGCTTGAACCTGGGAGGCGCAGGTTGCAGTGAGCTGAGATCATGCCACTGCACTCCCACCTGACGAATTTTGGGTGAGGGTGCTGATTATTTCGAATTTCAATGGAATTGCAACAATCATTACAGGTCTTCAAAAATCATGTTCATTAGAATCTGAGTAGATGAAATTGAAAGACAACTTCTAAGAACAGCAACCTGTGAAAGTATCATCTTGCCCATGAATTTACTTTTTCTTAGTATCTAGCAATGTGGTAATGAACAATCAATGCCAAAAGGAAAGGAACAGAATGCTGAAGGCTAAAGAATTCCCCCCGAAGAAAGAGAAAAATTCTCAGCAGGAGGATGGTAAAGTCTTCAGGACCTTCAGCTTGGCCTTTCTATTGTATCCTGGGCTCTGCTAAGATCAATGCAGAAGGCAAAGTGAGGCGTCAGCACCACTCCTGCAATGAGATCACGGAGCCTGGAGTCAATAGCTGTGTACCTGTGGGCAGATTATAGAACCTCTCTCAGCATGGGTGGGGTTTTCTCCACCTATAAAATGGAAATATGCATACTACATATGGAGCTATTTCAAGGTGATTACTTAGCCCAATGCCTAGTGGGCAAATTCTCAGTATTCTATTAATTATTAGAGCTAATACCTGTGTAAGTACAGCAGGGCAGCTCTAGAAGCATATAAAGGAAATCAACAACAATGGAAATATGTTCCATGGGAGGGTGGGAGTAGCAACGTTAGAGAGTGGAGAAGCCTAGGAAACACTGCCTCAGCTAAGTGATGAAGGTTGACATCATCTATGAGTCGTATTGATAGCAGGTACCTTCAATGTGATTAGAAGGGCACTTCGCTTCTGTGGCCTTCCTCCCAAGAACCTGTAACACCAATCTAGTCATGATGTAAACATCAGACAAACCCCAATTTCAGACATTTGACAAAATACCTAATACTTTCCCAAACCTTTAAGGTCATGAATATCAATGAAAATTTGAGAATCTGTCATAGCCAAGAGGAGCCTAAGGAGATATGATGTGTAAATGTAATGCTGGATCCAGGATGTGATTCTGGACCAGAAAAAAAAAAAAATCAGGGAAAAAGAAATGAAATCTGAAAAACATTTAGAATTTGGTTAACAGCAATGAGCCAACACTGGTTCCTTAGTTGTGACAAATGTACCACAGTACTGGAAGATGCTTATCACAGGGGAATCTGAGTGTAGGGTACGTGGAAACTATTTATAATAATTGCAACATTTCCATAAATCTAAAACTATTCTATAGTAAAATGTTTATTTTAAAATTGGCTCCATGAAGAAGTTGGTACTTGGCCTATTGCGGCAAGGTATTTGATACTTTTAATAGACTAGGAGATGCAACGGAGAGACTGAGCACAAATCTGGTTCTGAATCATCCATAGGAGGCACTTTGTAATTTACTGTATGAAATTAATAAATATCTTGTTACATTTTTAAAACACTCCTAAGAGGTGTTTAGTTGAATTTCCATATTGCCAATTCTAGCTCAGTTAAATGTTAATCAAATGAGAATAACTGTCAGTCTTGGTGGGAACCAAGAATTAATTTTGAAGCCAGGCAAACTGGGATTCAGGTTTTAGCTCTGGCACTCATATTATTACCATTTATTAGTAGTACAAGTCATGTCAACCACTCAGATTTGCAGTGTCTTTGTCTATTAAACAGGTACACCAGCTCCCAAGTTTCATGGGAGTATTAAACATCAGAGCAGCATCTAGAACAGCAGAAGCTCAAGAAATGTCAGTTTCCTCCATTTCTACTTCGATTTTCAGCGCTGCCATCCAACCACCTCTCTGACATCTCCACCTGGATTTCTCCCAGATATTTCAAATGCAACATATTTTATATTAAACTCTGAGTCTTCTCACACCTGCTCACACACTCGTTCTCTGCCAACACGTTCTGCTTCTAGGCTTCCCAGCCCAGTAACTGGCACCGCCAGTCCTCTGAGGCACTCAGCTGCTCGTGCAGAAATGTGGGATCATATTGGAGTCCCTCGTTTTTCTCCCTCTCACCCACCACGTCCAAACCTTCAGCAAGCCCTGTCCTTTCTACCCGTGAAATAGTTCTCCAACATGTACACTTCCCTCCATCTGCCTTAACACCAACCTTCACGGGTGCTCTCACTTCACTTCTGCCTCCCACTGTCAAGTGCCCACATGTTGGCCAGAATGCAGGTTTTCAAATAGGAATCAGGGTGTGTCACTCCTATTAAAAGACTTCAAGGACTTAATAATTTGGGTG
Organism: Mandrillus leucophaeus; assembly: GCF_000951045.1. Classification (NCBI taxonomy): domain Eukaryota; kingdom Metazoa; phylum Chordata; class Mammalia; order Primates; family Cercopithecidae; genus Mandrillus; species Mandrillus leucophaeus. Next base: position 765,621 of record NW_012104421.1, on the reverse strand, counting down.
ATGAAGTCAAATCCCTGCACCATACTGTGCCTCCCTTGCCTCTCATGAGCCATCCCAGGACCACACAAACCTTTCCCAACTCCAAACCCAGAAGTCATTTCTGTAGAAGCGTGCATGTGCTGTTCTGTCCGTCGGCAGCACAGTGCTTCGGGCACTGCCCACAACTGGCTTCTTCTCAACCTTTAGGGATTGACAGCATCTCTTATCATTCTTTCCAGGAAGGTTTTCAAGGGCTATTTTCTCTCTTATTTCACAATTTCTCATCTCTTTGTCTGTTGTCTGTCTCACCTAACAATTTTATAGGCTCCGAGATGGGAGGGAATGAGTCTTCCTTATTGACTGATACAACCTCAGTGCCTAGGTAACTACCTGGCATACAGCAGGCATCAGATATATTGGATGAATGAGTCCATCAGGTATCTTTTGATTCTTGTGAAAAGCACCATAAATATATAGACTCATAGCATGATTCCAATTTTAGGATCTTATCCTTATATACTTATCCTAGGATACAATAAAAAGGATGAAATTCACAAAAAGGTTAATGATTATTGTCTTTTACTGATGAAGTTACAGGTTATATTTTGTTTTTCATATTCCTATACTTTCCAGTTTCTCTGATAAGAATATTACCTTAATGGCCGGAACAAAATTTTTAAATTAATAATACATAGTGAATTAATGATGAAAATACAAGGTGCTCTCTGGGTTAGTGAACCTTCCTTTTTTTTTTTTTGTGCTGCAATCTAAGGAGGTGCTTGCTATTTTGTACTGCAAAATACATAGTTTCTGGAGTCTGAAGTTATTGTTTTAGCTTCAGCATTGACAAGCTCTGTGCTTGAGAAATCTGACAGAGTTTCCTTTATGAGATACAGAGATGATAATAGCAATGCCTTCCTACCTTTGACTTTGGTGAACTCGAAAGTACCACAAAAATTTGGTTGTTCTGATTCTCCTCTAGTCTAGCCTGTATGCTACTAAGATATTTAACTATCCTAGAAATAGATAAAGATTAAAATAAAAGATAAAATCTATTCATAAAAAAGATAAAAATCTATTATATTTATAAAATACATTCATGTGCTTAAATATAAAAGTAGTTTGTTGTTCATAACCCGAGTGCCTTTTCTACCAGTCACTACACTTGAACAGGATGCTATTTCTCTAGATAAAGATTCCAAAAAACATCATGATGATAATGACACTGCTGTCATGTATATTCAGAAAGACAAGTTTTGTGTACAAATTTAGTATTTGTCAGAATGATTCAGAGCAGAAATAGAAGAAATATGAATGAGTCAAACTCTAGAGGTCTAATTATAGAGACACACTGCATCCAACTCATTCATTCAGTTATTCATTCAATCAATCAATCAACACATATTTATTAAGTTTCAACTATGCAATAGTCACTTCTCTTGGTGCAATAACACATCAGTGAAAAAAATGAACATACATGTTATCCTTGTGGAATAAACAAGATAAATGGGTAAATTATTCCGAAGTTTTAAGTGGAAAAATATAAAGTGAGGAAAAGAGAAGGGAAGTTGCAGGCCAGGATGGGAAGTTATAATTTAAATGTGACAGTCAAAGAGCATCCTACCTAAAGAGTGACCTGTCAAAAAAAGTGCCATTTGACAAAAGATTTGAATTTGGCAAGGGGGACAACTATGTAGATATCTAGGGGAAGAGCAGTGCAAGTAGAGGGAACAGCAAGTATAAAGGATCCAGGCAGGCATGTCTGGAGAAGAGCAAGGAAGGCAGTGTGGCTAGAGCAGAGTGAGTGAGAAGAACAGGAGGGAAGATAAGGTCAGTGCTTAAATAGGAGATGGGCTCCTCTAGGGTCTGACAGCCTCTGCTCTGACTTTGGTTTTTATTTTGAGTGACATGGAGAGGTGAGGGGTGACACGATGTGACTTGTGTTTTGACGACATCTCTCTGTTGCACTCTGGCTGCTTACTGAGAACAAGCTTTAGGAGTAAGGTGAGGGTGGAAGCATGGAAGGCTATGGCCTCCTGGGAGAGGTGATGCGGGGTTAGACCAGAGTGGTTGTGATATGGGTAAAGATGGTAACATGAGGGTAGATTCTGAAGGTGGAGTTAGTATTATTTGCTGCAAGCCCGGCCAAAGAGAGTCAAGGATAACTTGAAGGTTTTTGGCATAAGCAACTAGAAGGATAGAGTAGCTACTAACTGACAAGGGGAGAAGATCCAGAGTTTAACTCACTTAAGTTTGAGATTCCTTTTAGACATCCAAGTGCAGCTATCAGGTGAGCAGTTGGATATTCAAGTCTGGGTTTCAGGGAAGCTGTTCAGAGCACAGTTAAAGTTTAGAAGTTTCAGTGCACTGATCACATATAGCCATGAGACTGCATGCGAACCTTACAGCATAGAGAGGAAAGAAACAATCCAAGTTCTGAGCCCTGGAGATGAGGAGGAACAGGCAAAGGAAACTTAGCAGCATTCACCAGATAAATAGGAGGAAAACCAAGAGAATGTGTTGTCCTGGAAGCCAAGTACACAAAAGATTCCAAGGAGGAGGAGTTGGTCAACCTGTCAAGTGCTGACTCTCGGTCATAGAACCTGAGGACTTAAAATAGGTCACTGGGTTAAAAAAATATGGAAATCATTGGTGATCTCGACAAAGATAGTTTTGGTAGAGTGGTAGGGGTGAAAGTCAGATGGGAATGAGATTTAGAGAGAAAGGGAGGAGCAGAAATGAAACAGCAAGTACAGAACACATTTGAAAGGTTCTGGTACGAAAGGGTACAGAGAAGTGAGACAAGTAGGTGGAGAGGGCATTGGTAGTTGTCAAGTAGTTACCCTGAAGGAGCAGAAGTAAAATGCCCAGGGGTTGCCCAAAATGACATCAAGAAAGGTAGAGCTGGTCTGAGGTATTGGGACGTCCAGTCTGAGAACAGCTATGCCTAGGCTGATGAGGAGGCACAAGAAAGGAAGTGATGCATTAAGCACATGATTACTTAAACAAAATTGATAAATGGTGTCTGGTTGGGGCACGGGAAAATTCCCCCAAGGAGGAAAATGCTAGGCACAAATATGTACTCTAGGTTAGCAATTTCAGCCTTTCAACTCTCATTTAATATAAACTATATTCTCAGTTACTTGCAGAAGAATAGATGTAATTTTAACATCTAGTGCCTAAAAATTTATGACCAAAAGCTATCATGAGTTTGGTCATTTATTTGAAATTGTAATTTATTAATTATAATACTGTTTAGGAAAAAGTAATGCATGTATGTTTGAGACTTTCCGTATTACTCTTTCAGTCTACAGGTAACATTTGATATGCATATGGCTCGCAGGACCCCTCTTAGAGTAACTCTTCCCTAGATTTTATGAAGGCAGATTTCATGGTATACTCTCTCTCCAGTCTCATTCATATAATTTATTTATTGGGCAGTTGTTATGTGCCAGTGTCTCATTTGTCTTCATTTTCCCCTTTGGATTCTACATTCCAGTCACATGAGGGCATTTCCCCAAGTATAACAGTATTTCTCTGGCTTTTGGACCTTTACTCACATTGCCCTTCAGCCCAGGGGACTCTTCCCCTACTTCTCCCAGCCAGCTTCTAACTGGCATTCTGGAGACTAGTACAGAATTCCCTAAAACTTCCAGGCTTCCCCATGTAGGCCGGTATCATATTGAATTCAGGAAGAGCATGCAGTTAGAGAGTCACAGGTGTTCAGAATAGAAAGCAAATAGCATGTGTGCATATGATGAGTGCCAAGCAGGTCAGAGGGATATGGACAGCATCTACAAAGATGTCTCACCTCTGGGTTACTGTACTCCTTATCAATGTGACTCTATAAACTGACCTGTTTGCTTTGTTTGTTTTCACCAGGCAATGATTAGTTATTTGAGGGTGGGAAACTCTGTCTTATCTTACCTACCAATGCTTGCCTGGGAATGAAGTACCTGGAATATTGGTCAATAAATGTTGGTTGAATGGCCAGGTGTGGTGGCACACACCTGTAATCGCAGCACTTAGGGAGGCTGAGGCAGGTGGATCACTGAGGCCAGGAGCTCAAGACCAGTCTGGCTAACCTGATGAAAGCCCATCTCTACTAAAAGTACAAAAAATTAGCCAGGTGTGGTGGAGGACACCTGTAATCCCAGTTACTCGGGAGGCTGAGGCAGGAGAATTGTTTGAACCTGGGAAGCGGAGGTTGCAGTGAGCCAAGATCACAACATTGCACTCCAGCCTGGACAACAAGAGTGAAACTCTGGCTCAAAAAAAAAAAAAAAAAAAAAAAAAAAATGTTGGTTGAATGAGAAAATGCATTAAAAGAATCATATCAAATTATAGAACTTTATGATTGGAAGAGTCTTGGTAGCGTTTTTAAGTCTAACTTTTTTCAGTGTTCCATATTCCTTTCATAACATACCAGCCAAAAAGTCACTGAGTTCATATTTTAAAATCTCCACTGAGAGACTCTTCTTTAGACAAGAGTCTTTTATAGAAAGACTCTTCCTTACGTTAACCTAAAATCTGTCTCCTTCTACATTTATTTCCTGGCAGGGTGGAAGGGTGGGGCAGGCACAATTCAAAACAAAGGTAAAGCCACTGTCACATCACAGTCACTAAGGTATTTAAGGACCATAATCATGTCCCTTTGGCCTTCTCATCTCTACCAGAAATGTCCTAATTCCTGCAACACTACATCACTACACAGTTGGATTCTCCATCCTGACATTGTACTGTTCTTTTGCCTTAAATAGTGACCAGTTGATCTATACTCCTCTAAAACTGCTGCATTCAGATGGTGTGCAGTGCTCCAGAGATGATCTGAGCTGCTCACCTCCTAAAAGGATACCAGGATTAATTTTTGGCAGCAAAAGTACTTTCTTTTTTGCATATGCTCTAAGGTACCTCTTCTCTATCCTGTACCTTTGCAAATTTGGTGCTATATAATTACCCATGTTAAATATTTGGATGATGCCACCATGGAGGCCTATAAAATGAAAGCTGTATCAAGGACATGAAGAGAAACAAGCAAAGGAAACAGCGAGAGAGGAAGAAAACCAAAATCTCAGTGAGAAAGAAATTGTCATCTAAAGAGAATGTGTGAGACTACAGAGCATGAGCTGTGTGACCCCAAGCAAATTACAAAAAAAAAAAAAAAACAACAACAAAACAAAAAAACCCAAAACCCAAAAACCTCTGAATCACGATCACAGTGTTCTCATCTGTAAAATAAGTATCACACGCATTTCATGAAATTAAAACTCGAGTTATACTTCCATTTCCAGCGAAAGCAAGGCTTTAGAAAATCCCCTGATGTAGTGTGGCTCACACCTGTAATCCCAGCACTTTGGGAGGCCAAGGCAAGAAGATCGCTTGAGGCCAGGAGTTCAAGACCAGCCTGGGAAACACAGTGAAACCCTGTCTCTATAAAAATTTTAAAAATTAGCTGGGCATGGTGGTGCATGCCTGTAGTTTCAGCTACCCAGGAGGCTGAAGCAGGAGGGTCCTCGAGCTCAGGAGTTCAAGGGCACAGTGAGCTATGATCTTGCCACTGCACTTAAGCCTAGGCAACAAAGCAACACCCTGTCAATCAATCAGTAAGAATAAAGGATAGAAGGAGAAGAATTTACCTTTGTATGAGAACACAGATCCAAGCAGGATGAGAGGATTTGGCCAAGATGGCTCTAGTCCCACCTTTCCTCCTGTTCAACGTGCTAGAGTTCTGGTCCTTCAACACCCAAGTGCCCATAACTGACTTTTCTAGTTTGTGATCCAAGCCACACAGGAACCATCATCAAGCCTTAAGAGCTGATCAACTTTCCTCTCACTTCCACCAGACAGCAAGTGCAGAAGCCAACATCCTCTCTGCATGGAAAAAGGTTTTGTATTCTCCAATGACTTTGTAAATAACTTTTGCATGCATTGTTGTACAGTCTAAGGTATTCAGGTGGAACGTGGCTATTGGGCTTGTATTTCAGTTATGTTGTTGGTTAAAGAGTCACTTGTAAAATGGACTGGAGGAGCTAACTGCTTGCATAATATGCTTCTATGGTAAAATGGAAGAATGCATTCTGAGTTCCAAACAATGAACCTTAATATTATTTCAGCACTTACTTGATAAACATGCTTTGAGCACCATCTAGGCTCTGTGATTCAAAAATGAAGAAAGACACAGTATCCTTAAGGGGCAATGAATTATGACTTTCTCTTCTTCATTCTGAAACAATGATATAATGTATTATAACATATACCATATGAGGCACTAGGGGAGTTGAGGAGACAGTGATCAGGCTACTGGGGTTGCTAGGGAAGGTTTCAGAGACTAATCTAAGTCTTCAATAGACAGAAAAGGACCTAATGAGCATTTTAGGCAGAAAAGCCTTCATGAAAAGGACATAGATGTTTGAATGTACAGGCATATTTGCTGCCAATTCTGGGGACAAATGGCCATCTTGCATAGAGAGGGGCCTAGACATATGTAAGCTAGGCTTAAACATAACTTCAAACACAGCTTGTTTCTAGGGTAAGAACTGTCTGAGTATAAATGAATAAAATGTACTTCCTTTCAGTGAGTTTATAATCTATGGACAACATAAGAGGAACACTCTGAATGTACCTCTACTGTAGCATTATCATATGATAGTCTAATGATTATTTGTTTTCTGCCTTCCTGCTCCCACTAAGATGAGAATCTGCACAGGGTAGGGTATCTGATTCCTCTTTGAGCAATCATGCACAGAGCCAAGCATCAGGTACATGGTAAGTATTCAATAATTGCTGAGCTGAAAAATATATGACAATGCAGAATGTAAGCTATTTAGCATAGATATAATACAGATGAGGGATTAGAGGAGACTTGAGGGAAAAGCAACCATTGTGTTTTGAAGTATGGGTAATGTTTGGTTAGGAAAAAATGGAGGGGTTAACTCTGGATACACCTTCCAGGTAAAAAGAGTAACAGTAATGAAAATAAGAAAGCAGGTAAAATGTATAAGGAACAGTGAGAAATATAACTGGGCGAGAATTTAATGTGTGCAAACAGGAATGCATTCCAACTTTCATGGGCCCTAGGCACTTTTATATTTGTGGACCCCATCCTTCACCAAAAATATTAAAAATTATAACTGTGTCTATATACAGACAAACATATTCATGCTGGATTCATGATTATTATTCATTACTATTATTTTTTCTTCTGATTTAAAAATTCATTAAAATAAAACATATTAATGAACCCCTCAAAGTGTATTGGGCCCTAGGCACTGTCCTTTCAAATTTAGTGGACAAATTGGCCCCATGACCAAATGGAACAGAAGGGAATAAATCTGAAAAGACCACTTAAGGCTGAATGGGGAGAGCCTCAAACACCATGCTAAGGTAAAGAGAGGGCAGGTGAAGATTTATGCATAGGGAAGTGATCTGACCAGCGTCATGAGAAGGAAGAATGAAACTGAAATATCTGGAGGGAGGTAGAACGTTCTAAAAATAAAAAAAAAATCTAGGATATGACTGTAACCATCCAGGAAAGATATATAAGATCCTTATCTGGTAAAGAGTACGAAGAGGATAACCAGAAGAATTACAAGGGAAGTAGAATCCATAAGAACTCATGTCAGAATCAATAGAGGTGAGGAAAGGGGAAGGTCAGAAAGTAATTGTCATTCCAAACCTGGGTGACCAGAAGAATGTCAAGACCAGGAGAGAAAGGCTGCAAGAAGAGTGGATTTGAGGGAGACAGTCTGCTAGGATGAAGGGTATAAGAACATTTCCAAGATCAGCAATACAACTAAACAAGAGGTACAAAATAAATGTATGTGATTTTTGTCAATTAAAAAATTAAAAAGAAACAATCAATTACATTACCTCAAAAAATGGCATCTTTATCTGCTGCTAGTTGGACCTACCACTCTACAAAAAGCAGACATGACTAAAGAAAAACGAACCCACATTCCTATTAAATATAAAACTTTCCTCAAAAACATAAATTTTACTATGAAACCAGCACCCACCTACCAGGTTTGGCAAATAATTATACAGAAAAAATTAATCAGACATAAGCAAAACTGAAATATAGGCCTTGAATTCACAAAGACTTTTGTTATTTTAATATATACCTCAGGCAAGAAGAAAGAAAGATATGTATGCAGGAATTTTAATTACAGTATATGAAACCATAATTACTGCATAAATGATCATATTTAATTTTATCGGCCCAGGAGTAAAATTGAATTTTTCTTTTCTGCATTAATTATCCTCAGCATTGTTGAAAATACTTCTGAATAAATCAATACTTCTATTAAGCTAAAATTACAGAAACGCATCATGAGAACAACTGAGGGTTATCTAAAAGGGTCAGAGTTCAGCATTTTTTAATATTTTAGAGAAATGTGATGAAATTGCTTTTAAACATGAAAAATAATTCAAACTATGTTAATAAGGTATTTGCCTAGTAGAAGGATTTTAACAAATATATCTAAATAATAAATATGTACTTTTTGGAAACACCAAGTTTTAAAAATCCTTACTCACGTTATTAATTTCCATTATGGAGAAATTTGTTAGGACAAGGTACATTTTTGCCTATTATAATGATATAAATCATAACCCAATCGGATCTCCACAAGTGCAGTTTTACTTTATGTCTAAGCTTCTGTTAAACTACACTAACGATCTGAGCTATAAGATGTCCTTTGCTTTTCAACCAGGTCTAGAGAAATTTAGAACACTTTAGAGGAAGGTATTTTTCAGGTCACATTCACTATGTGGACCAGCCTGAAAGCAGGAGAAAAACACAAAAGGCTTTTAAGACGTTAAAATATCACAAAGTCCATATATTTAACCTTCCTTCAGAGCCTATTAACTTTTAACTTAGGCTTACTTCTAAAAGTTTACTTGCCAGGTTTTTTTTTTTTTTATCTCACAGCAATTAAGAAGCAGAGAATACATCGTTTATAAGAACCGTTTTATATACTTTAAAAAGATGAAAAATTTACAAAAAGCTTTATGCATAAAGATGCTGATAATGAGGTATTTATGATGGAAAAAAATGGGAAAAAATTAACAAAACAAAGAATGGAAAACAAATTACAGAACATCAAAATGACAGAAGGTTGTGAAAACTTGTCAAAATAATCATATGGCGAAGGTATGAGACTGTCAGTATAATATGATCCCAGCTATATCACTATTCAATAGCAGTACTGAGATCACGCCTGTCCTCTACTCCCACCTATGGTAATGGATTATAATGAGAAAAGCCACAGGTAAATGAGGTAATTAGAGGAATGGTTACTTATGGCCTAGGTAACACTTTAGGGGATCCATAGGATGTTCAGAAGAGACTTCGGGCTTAGACTTTAGAGTTGATACCGGAATGAGCTAAGATTTTGGGGGACATTGAGATGAAATTGATGTATTTTGTATGTGAGAAGCACATAAATTTTGGGGGGCCAGTGGCAGAATGTTATGATGTGAATATTTTTGTCTCCATCAAAATTCATGTTGAAATGTAATCCTCAGTGCAATAGTGTTGGGAGATGGACTTTTGGGGAGATGTTTAGGTTATGATGGCAGAATCATCCCTGTCTTCTTCAGGGAGCTTTTGCCCCCATTTTTGCTCTTCTGCCTTCTGTCACGTGAGGACACAGCGCTCCCCTTCTCTGGAGGATACAGCATTCAGGGCACCATCGTGAAAGCAGAGACCAGACACCGAATCTGCTGGTGTCTTGACCTTGGATTTCCCAGCCTTCCGAACTGTGAGAAAAAAATTTCTGTACTTTATAAATTACTCCATTTGTGGTATATTCTTAAAGCAGCACAAAGGGACAAAGACCATGCCCAAATGGCAACTGTTTCAACAGCTGAAGCAGGAAAAATCTCTGGCTTCTAAGGACTGGGCATGTTATAGGCTCTGGCGTGGCTCTGGAAAAGAAGATAAAAGAAGAAAAAAAATGTATGCTTTTACTCATACTTGCCTTGAATCTGTATTCCTACTATCTGTGGCCTTTAAAAAATTAATATAAAAGAGTCCTAGATTAGCAATGATCCCAAATGCCTAGCAGAGGAAAACATACAACATCTATGGAGGAACACAGTTTAAACCCAGGCCTCAAAAATTTCCCATGGTAAGTTGAAAAGAAAATGTATTCACAATTAAAAAAAACAAATCACTGCTTCCATAAAGAAACAAGCCACCATGGGTGAGAGATAAAAGAAGCAACAACTACAGAGTTAAAGATAGCTATTCTGCATATACCAGAATTTTCAGTTACAAAACATAAAACAGACATGTTTAATATAGTTAAAGGATTAAATAAAATGCTTGCAGGTATGAAGTAATAAGATATTATTATAACTAACTAAGCATATTTGAAAAATAACCAAATTGAATTTCTACAGATGAAAAGTATAATTTATTAATAACTCAGATTTAAAGAGATTAGACACTATTGAGGATAGGGCTAATGAACTGAAGCAGAGATAAATGCATATTAAACCAAATACAACAACAAAAGCAAAAAGATGGTAAAGAAAATAAAATGAAAAAAATTTCTAACTTATATATTTGTAGTTCTTAAAGAGGATACAGGTTGAGTATCCCATATATGAAACTCTTGGAACCAGAATTGTTTCAGATTTCAGAATTTTTCAGATTTTAGAATAATTGCATTCTTAACAATTGAGCATTTCAAATCTGAAACTCCCAAATCTGAAATTCAACAAAGATAATTTCCTTTCAGTATCATGTTCACACTCAAAAAGTTTCAGATTTAGGGGTATTTAGAATGCTGGGTTTTCAGATTTGGGATGCTCAACATGTAATACTGATACTGAAGAAGAAGCAGATTTAGAGATATTGGCTGGAAACTCATGAACACACCAATCCTTACACTTAGAAATCCCCCTCCCCAAATGAATGAGGAAGAATAAATTAAAATGAAATCTATACCTAGATACTTTGCAGTGAAACTGCAAAGTAACAACAAAGAGAAGACTTGAAAGCAGACAGAAAAGACAGATTATCTATAAAGACACAAAAATTACACTGGCAGCTCTATTTTCAATAGCCACATAAGAGATAAAAATAGTACAGTAATATCTGGAAAGTAAAACTATAAAATAAACATCAACCTGGAATTGTGTACCAAGGAAAATTCCTTTTCAAGAATTAGGGTAAAATAAAGATGTTTTGCAGGCAAACAATTATGGTAAGTGTTTTCTATACATAATAAACAAACTCCTAAACTATTCATTTCAAGAAGAAAGAAAATTTTCCCAGGATTTGGGTTTAAAAAGAAAAAAGGAATGGCAAAAAAAAAAAAAAAAAGAATACATGAGTAAATTGAAACAAATACTGATTGGAATATACAATGTTAATAACTAATTTATGAGATAAAAACAAAATCAAAGTAGGACTAAAATCCTAAACAAAAACAGTAAACAAATTGTGAAAAGATGATTAAAGTTAAAGCATTTCGAATGACCTTAAGGTGATTAAAGATATTTATTAACGTTAGATGCTGTTAACTTAAATATGTATGTCGCAATTGCCAAGATAAGTACAAAATGAATAGAAACTAGAAGTTCCAAATTAAATAAATAAACCAAGCCAAAGGTAACAATAAAAAAGTCAAGAAACAGATAAAATAGAAATTATGAAATATAAGTGAATCCAAATGACAATAGTAACAGTCATAAAAATTGACCAGTTTTGAAATTTTAGAAAGTTTATCAGACTGAATTGAGAAAAAGCAAAAACAAAATTAGCTATTTGTTACACACAAAAGATACATTTAAAACATAAAGAAACAAAACACTGAAAGTTAAAGACAGAAAAAATTTAACAGGAATATACTAACCAAACAAAATCATAAATAGTCATTTTAATATGGAATAAAAGAGATTTCAAGGCAAAATTATTACTAGGGATAAAGAGGGTATAAAATGGTTATATAACTTTTAAGACTCAGGAAGATACAAATCTAAACTTGAATGTACTTTATAATAGAGACTGAAATATAAAAAACAAACACTAAACTTGAAGAAAAGAATTATGAATTTATCATAGTGGTGGGAAATTCTAACATGCCTGACAAACTGATAAATCAAGAAGACATAAATAAAACAACAAGAATATAGATATGAAAACGCCACCAATCCCAATAAAATAACAATAATCTAAGGAACTTATAAAGAACACTGCAGCAACAACAGAATAAAAGACACAGTTGACAATGTACAAGGCCAATAACAAAAAGATAAATATGTTTGGAAATTTATAAACATATTTCTAAATAAGAAATTGTAATGGAAATTAGAAAATATATAGAACTAAATTATAACAACAATCACATATCAAAACATGTATAATGTAGCGAAAGAACTGTTAAAGGAAACTTTATGGGCAAACTCTTAAGTTCAAAAAAAGTAAAATAAGGCTGAAAATAAATCCACAAAGGACACAACTTAGTGCAGTATAGAGAGATAAAAAGAAGGAAAATCAAGCTAAAAGATGTGAAGGATAAATAAGATATTTCAACGCAAAACTCAGGCGTCTCCTAGAATAAGAGAACAGAGTGGGGAAGTGGCCCTATGTGAACAAGTAAAGGCTGAGTATTCTTCAGAATTAAAGAAAATTATAAAATCCTCGTGTCAAAGAAACATAATGCATTCCCAAAAGACCAACAAAAATAAATTTGCACTTGGTCACACTGTTGTATACAGCAACAGCAATAATTGTGTTCAATTTGCGGGGGTTCAAAACAAAGTAAAACTAAAAAACTAAACAGTGAGGTGATTGAAATTAAACATTCTACAGCCTTTTAGGAGGAAGGCATGATATCTACTAACTTAGATTTTCTTTAACAAGGTATGCATGCTTAAACTTCAGGAGTAACAGGCTGGGCGTGGTGACTCATGCCCACTCCCTGAACTTTGGGAGGCCAAAGAGGGTAGGTCTCTTAAGCTCATGAGTTTGAGACCAGCCTGGGCAATATGGCAAAACCCTGTCTCTACAAAAAATAGGAAAATTAGCTCAGCGTGGTTGCAGAGGCTTGTAGTCCCAGCTACTTGGGAGGCTGAGGCAGGAGGATTACTTGAGCCTGGGAGGCGGAGGTTGCAGTGAGCCTAGATCGTGCCACTGCACTGTAGCCTGAGTGACAGAGTGATACTCTGTTAAAAAAAAAAAAAAAAAAAAAGGAGTAACAATTAAAAAGTATAAGTAAAATATATAACTGAAAAACCATTAGCAAGAAAAAGAGGATGAGGAAATCGGGTCACAATGGCAGAAGAGAAAGGAGGAAATGCATGCAAAATAGAGAGTACAAAGTAAGATGGTAAAAATAAATCAAAACATGCCAGTATTCACAACTACTATCCAACAAGTTTACCAGTAAAAGAATTAGAGATTCTCATCTTTGATTTTAAAACAAGAGTGACAATCCAATATGGTGTTTAGAAGAGAAACACATACTGACACTAAAGATGAAGGTATTGAAACATTTTTAAAAACAAACAATGCCAATAAAAAGTTTGTATAGCTATATTAAAATCAGACAACATGTAGTTTAAGGAAAAATAATTTTTAAGAAAAATGAGGGTCACTACATAATGGTAAAAGGAGAAATTCACCATTTATCTATCATATTTTTATCAAAAGAAAAATTCTGAATCTTTCTGTACTTAAAAACATAAGCTTAAAATGTAAGAGCAAAACAGTCCCATGAAAAGAAATCAACAAATTCACCATCATAATGGAAAATTGGATCATATCTAAACCAAAACTGATCAATCAAGCAGGTGAAAAATTAGCAAAGATATGAATTTAATCTTGGCAAACTGAGTGATATGAAACATTTTAACCTGACAAATGCTCAGAAAACAACTATTTAATGGTAAAAGAATAAAAACACCCCCAGTAAAATCATACTCCAGGCCAAGGGAGTTAGTGGTCCTAGTCAATGAAATAAAAATTAATCAATTATAAAATAAAATATTGAAAAAGAAGATACAAAACTGTCCTTATTTTCTGATATGTTTACACAGAAAATCAAAGCAAGTCTATAGAACAAAAACTAATATGAGAGTTTAGCAAGATTTCTAGATACAAGATCAGTACACTTGATATCAGTTGTATCCCTATTCATCAGCAAACAGTTAAAACATTTAAATTTAAAAAGATATTTTTATAAGGACACTATAAATGACAATGAACTTAGGCCTAAACCTAACAACATATTGAGTATTTATGGGAAAAAAATTGAAACCTCATTAAAAGATGAAGTTACTTTAATTAAATGTAAATATAGGCTGGGCACAGTGACTCATGCCTGTAATCCCAGGCCGAGGTGGGCAGATCATCTGAGGTCAGGAGCTCGAGACCAGCCTGGCCAGTGTGGTGAAACCCCGTCTCTACTAAAAATACAAAAATTAGCCGAGCATGGTGGTGCATCCCTGTAATCCCAGCTACTCAGGAGGCTAAGGCACGAGAATTGCTTGAACCCGGGAGGCAGAGGTTGCAGTGAGCCGAGATCACACCACTGCACTTCAGCCTGGGCGACAGAGCAACACACTATCTCAAATAACTAACTAACTAACTAAATAAATAAATAAAGTAAATATATATTGGGTTCATAGGTAAGAGGATAAAATACTATGAAGATAGCAGTTATCCATAATAATCTATAAAGCCCACCATGCTATACTAATTACAAAAGAGTTTTTTCTAGAATTTGAAAAGCAAAATCTAATTCAAATTGAAGAGTTAAAAAATCAGACAAGTTTGAAAAAGAATTATAATGTGGTGGGACTTATTAAACTCAGAACAATTAAAGCAATGTAATATTGGCCAAGTATAAGTCAATAGGGTAATGAAAATAAGGAGAATGAAAAATACATTTATATATATTTATGAATATAAATATA
>NW_012104421.1:740335-750539 GCF_000951045.1 Mandrillus leucophaeus | reverse complement strand
GCACTATAAATCAATGTAAACAAGATGGGAAAATTGGTAATCCATATCAGAAAAGATAAAATTAGATCCTTATATTAAATCATTTATTAAATAATCAGATATCTAACTGCGAAAATTATAACTTTAGGGTTTTATAATAAAATGTAGAATAACTTTATGAATTAATACAGAGAAGAGGTTTTACACAATAATTAAAAGCACAAATCATTATGCAAAGATTGACAAATTCAACCTATTAAAATTACATTTATATAAGAGGCTCCAAAAACAAAAACAAAAACAAGCCACACCTTGAAAGATAATATATCTTATATATATGAATGATTAATGTCTAGAATATTTAAAGAATGCATATAAATAAATAAGATAAAAACGATCACCTAATAGAAAAATGAGCAAAAGATATGAACAGGCAATTAACAAAAAAGAAAGAAATGGTCAATAAGCATAAAGTTCTCCAGCATCCTTTGTAATCAAAGAAAGACTTTATCATTTTACTTTTTGTTTCACATCATTTTGTAATGTTTGAACTTTTTTTCAAGCGTAGGAATGATTAATCTTGTCCCAAAAACTAGCAAGCAGTCAATATATTTGTGACAGAAAAAATGATTACAATAAGAATTAGCAGCCAAATAGCATGGACTTAATATCCAAAATTAACTTAAATGAAATGCCTCACTCAATGGTGATTCCAGCTAAATCATGTACATGAGTATTTTAAAAGGTACTGATATTTTGTAGGCCCTTTTACTGCATTTTCTATAAAGTTGGATATGTTAGAAAATTAGAGTAAATATCATTTACAATACTTGGATCTTCAGCTACGATTCCATTTGATCGTAAGACGACTGTAACTTTAGAGATTTTAAAAAGTATTTGTTTTCCACTTATACTAAGTAAGCACTTTGAAAATGTCAGGAAAAACTCAAAATTAAACTTGCTTATTTTTTATATTTCTTCAAAGTATATTCCTACTTCCACATCAATATTAATAGATTAATAGCTGGTTTTGATTTAATTTGCTGGTTGCTAAAAAGAACTTCAAATTCCAGCCATTGGCAATTAGACACCCTTACCTCCACCCCCAAGTTGAGGAGCCTACTCACTTCTCAGCACATGCATGGCCTTAGGGCACAGAAAAAAAACTTTCCTATGCCTAATCAAAGGGATGCCTTGTCTGTGCTGAACATTCAGCCATTAGCTACATTTCTAGGACATCTCCATTTGCCAGTGAAGCCAGCATCAGTCTTGGCTAAGATCATAGAGCACAACGACCAATGAGTCAGGTGCAAATGGCCTTTGGCATTAATGGAAGAGATAATTAGGCAAGAAGGCAAGAGTTGAATGCAAAGGAACCAAAACTACATTTAGACATAACCAGTCATGTCCATCATGGTCCATATATCTGCTCAGAGATATACGATGGTAGGAAGTAGGGAAATGGAGGTCAACTAAGACTTTAGAAAGAAGAAAGCCACAGAATCCTTCACTGATTCCAAAAAGCAGGAAAGAAAAGACAAGATACCAAGATTTCTAAGGTGAGAGACAGGAGGAAAGGGAGGAATGAAGCTGGGGAGGGGTAATACTGCTTCTTTGGAGCCTCAAGAAACATTTGCCTGAAAGCACACAAGATGGGAAGCAACAGTGATGCAGTGAAAAAAAGACGGGCAAATCATGGAACCTCTCTGGGCCTCAGGCTCCTCATCTAAGCTTCACAGGGTTGTTATGAAGAACAAGCAGCATAATGATGGAACATGTAAAAGCACTTTATTAGCTGTCATTTCTGTGGAACCCAATGCCTAACTTTCTAATAGAAAAAAACAGGCAACAGAACAAAAATGCCTCTCTGGACAGATAAAGTAACTGACCCCTCTCTCTTCCTTTAGAGCCCAGATTAAATGCTCCTTTCCTAGAGGGACTTCCGTGGTCACTTATTTAAAGTACATGTCCTTTATTCACTACTTGGCCCCTTATTTGTCTTCCTCGTAGCCCTATCTCAACTCCCAACAATCTAATGGAGGGGAGGGTACAAATAGTACTCCCATTTTACTCAGAAAACTGAGTCACATAAAAGTTTAGGCCACACAGCTGGTAAGGGGTAAAGTCATGACTTCAACCCAATTGGTGTGGCTCCAGTGTTTCTGCTCTCGACTACCATGCAATACTATTAACACAGAATCTGAATAAAAAGTAGAAATTCACAAGAACAAAGGTATTAATGTCTAGAGTCAGCATTCACCAAGGGGACAGGGTAGAAGGGAGGAGAAAAAAAACTAAAGGTAAATGGAAGAGAATTATGAAATGTTTGTCATCTTGAAAGAAAAGGAAAAACAAAAATGAGAGCACGAGTGGTATGTCACTGCTGCGTGCCCAAATCTGTCATGTAAGGGCTGACTTGTGCTGGCTCCGCTGCCTTGGCTTTAGGGGCTTACCTGTCAGAGGGAGCTTGATGCTGCTGCCAACCTCCTAAACTGTGTGGTGTTTTCTCCCCTCATGCCTATGCTAAATTATTCTCCTGTCAATAATCTTTCATCTGTGTCTCTTTCAGAGGCATCTACTGCAAGTGCAAAAGAATTGTGGTGAAAGCTGCCTGATCAACAACTCTAACCTGGCAGAGTTTCTCCTTCCAGCCTTACCTGAAAATTGCTTATTACGAAATACTATACCACAACGCTTCACGCTTATTCCAATCTCAGATGAAAGGCAACCTCTTTGTCCAAAAGAGTACACACCCAGGGGTGGGGGTGTATATGAGCAGTTTTGACAAAGAACAACAAAAGCTGGACCTAAATTTTTCACTTAGCACAAGCCTAGTAGTTTTATTGTTGTTATTATTGGATGAAGTTGCATTGAGGATTCTCTTATTAGAGACATATCTTGGTTCAAGTAATCAATGGAATGTGTGGGGAAAACAGATTTAAAAATGAATTCGGAAATTTTTCCAGGAGTGGTGGTTTTACAAGAGGACTCATCACAGGATTTTTTTTCACAGAATCTTTCCTAATGTTTATGAAGGTTTGAGGCTCTAACTCAGTTCTCGTAATGGACTCTCTCTAGGTTGGAAAGAAGACAACCCACAATTCCAACATTTGGTGAGTAGATAAAAGTGACATGTGGTGTCTCTTTCATTCTGTAGCAGCTGTCCCACATGAAACGCAGTGAATCAGAGTTCTCCATGAGGACAGCAGGAGCTGGCACCCCTGCCTTTAAGGTGACTCCCAGAGTCTTCCCCTACAAGTTGGCCTTAGCATCTGCAAGAGCAGCAAAAACAGAACAGACAGGGGCTCTCACACCACAAACTACATAGTCTAAAAGTTATAAGCCAAGCTAATAAACCATTAAATAAAATTGTTACCTTCCCATCTTGACAAATATACCTCTGTGACAAAAAAATTGAAAAAAGGAGTGCAGCTATGGGATTTTTTAATGATTGCTAGTCAGCAAGACATCAAAGATGACTGATATTCATTATTACTGTGTATGTCAGGGATTCTTTTGATAGGCCAGTAATGTATAGATGAGTCATAAACACATACAGAACTCATAAATATGTTTACCTCATAAAATACGATTTTCCTTGCCTTCATTTCTATGAAATAATTATGTTATTATAGTTAAGGTTTTCCCATAAATTTCCTTATATTGACAGTAATGCTAAATTAGATAATCTTCTTTAAATCATCATAGTTCTTAGATGGTTTTCATTATTTTCAATTTTGATAAACTTCTTTATGTTGAGGCAGTAACTACTGGAACTGTCAAAATTCTTATAGGAAAACAAATTCAGAGATGACCATTTTATATATTATTTTATGTTCAAATATAACCATAAATGATAAATTATAATTGTTATAAAAAGTAACAATATTTTAATTTCACTATTCAAATTGCCATCTCATTCAACTTCTGCCCCCTTTCAAAGTACTATCTAGATCCATAAAGAATTTAGTTGTTGTTTTTTCAATTTTTTCAATGCTGAGTTAAAAGAAAACCAAACACAGTAGGATGTGTTGCTCAATTTGTTAAAATCTTCTTTCAGTGACGACTACTGCCTGATCTATGGTGGGCAGAAGAAAATGTCTATTGAAAGACATTTATATGGGTTACACACATATAAATCTTTCCCATTATAGAGTTCATGACATCTATGATTGTGTGGCTTTTATTGTGTGGCTTCCTAGGTTTTTCTAGGTAGTAAAACTATTTTCTCTAAAATGTTTTGAAATATTTTAAAATCACTTATCAAATAAAGTAACTATACTTTGATACTTCTGGGTTTTTATGAAATAAAACTTTTGTAAACATGATTAATAGCAAACAACAGTTCACATTAAATGACCATGGATATACAAATTCAAAATTAGCTTCTGCAAAGACTATGATCCATTCTTTTCCTGTGGAACTGTTGTTATATCACATAATTATAGTATATCTTTTCTAAATTTAATCCAAATATTTTAGTAACATTTAGTTGGCATCGCCACTAGATGTCAAAAAGTAGCTCTAAGGTCAATTTCAATGTATTTCCTTGGGATGTTCCATATATAGACAGATTCAGAAAACAAAGTACATAATCTCTGAATTGTTCCGAAGAATATCATTGCTCTGGGTGAATTGCACGCTATGCTTCCTAATAATAAACGTACTACATAACTTCAAATTAGCTACTTGAAAATTAACTGTATTTGAATTTCGAATAGATTTTATGATAACATGTACTATAACTATGCTTATCTAATTTAAAAATGTTTAAAATATACTTTCTAGATGTAATTCTGGGTTCATTGATGGAGAGAAGAGAGGAATACTGCTGATAGAAAGAGAAGAAAATACAGGTGATAACCTGACCATGAAAAATTAGCCTACAGATCACTAAGAGTTGACTTTGTTCTTACAACCAAAATACACTAAATACGTAAAATTTTTAAATTACCATTAAATTTCTTCAGGCCAGGGGTGGTGGCTCATGCCTGTAATCCCAGCACTTTGGGAGGCCAAGGTGAGTGGATTGCCTGAGGTCAGGAGTTTCAGACCATTCTGGTTAACATAGTGAAAAACCATCTCTACATACATACATACATACATACATAAGCCAGGCATGGTAGTGTGTGCCTGTAATCCCAGCTACTTGGGAGGCTGAGGCAGGGGAGTTCCTTGAACCAGGGAGGTGGAGGCTGCAGTGAGCCGAGATCACACTACTGCACTCCAGCCTGGGTGACAGAGCTCTTGCTCTGTCTTTTCCTGTGGAACTGTTTCTGTCTCAAGAAAAGAAAAAAATTCTTTGGACTCAGATTCTGTCTTTTAGGCCTCTCAGGTACAACTTCCTCTATTTCTGATGTTTCCATATGTGCTATCTTGAAAACCGTCAATTCCCTATAGAGACATACCAAATAAATAGATTTCTGAAACAACACAGAACGTCCTCATTTTCTAGTTATAGTTATGAAGTAACAGAAAAAAAAAAAAGACACCTTTATGTTTTAGTGAGCTCACTAATACCGAGTCCCAGGCTCAATCACCTTTTCAGCATCATCTCAAAGGCAGAAGTTTTGCTTCTCATTGAGTTCTAAGGGAAAACAACACTAGAGGGCGCTGGAAGTTTGCAACTTACTCTCTTCTCAGCCAGGAACACAAAGTGTTTTGTTCTCTGAAGGATACCATCACCAGTTCAATCCCTGAAAATGTCCGTTATCATCACAGTTCCAACGAATCAAGAGCGTGATCCTACAAATATGTTTTCCCTGAATACAAAAGGGGAGAGAACAAGAATCTTACTGGCTCTAGCAGTTTAATAGTCTACCATCCAATCAGGTGAAAAAGATATTAAATAAATTCCAAGGAGGGGAAAGAGGGAAGAGCAGAGCTTGTAGCTTACAGTTTCTTTCTTTCACGTTACATGGTAAGTGAATTTTTGGTGTGAGCACTCATGAGAATTTCTGCCAAAAAACAGAATGGTCAAGTCTTGCATTAAGTCAGGCTGAATTGATGTTCAATACACTAACAGATAAAGACAGAAGCTCCCATTCTAAATCACATCTCAAAATGCTAGTACCATGAACTGCAAATTCTATTCAAAAGGTAAAATTAAAATAGGACTTTCAGGTGTTGTTCTCTCCCAAATCTTTACAACGTTATGACCAATGTGGGAAAAAAAATTTGCAGGGAATGTTGAAGCACATCTTACCTGGTCTCAGTATGACCTAAGGGTTATCATCCACACCAAAAAGGCAAAGGGCACCCTAGAGCTAGAAGTTGTCTTGCCTTTGAATGGAAGACAACTCAAACTCTAACTACACATTGTGGGAAAGGTATGATTTAGTAGTCTCTCATACTTTTGAAATGTATACATTTTTACAAAGGCCCAACATCAATTTGCATATGGATTTACAATTGCACGTGCAATTGCAAAGATAAGATTTTATTGGTGATTACAACAACTTTTAAAACTACACTTTAGCCTGGCCAATCCAGTCTTCTCCAAGAGCAGCATGATGAATCTGGCTGTTTGACATAGTGACAGGTAAAATACTGCTTTTTTCTATGAAGTTGTTTTTTGTTTGTTTGTTTGCTTGCTTGGTTAAATCAAACTAGTCATAAGTACATTTGCTGAACATGATCTACCCTAAGCCTTTTCAGTGTTTAAAATTATGGACACACTTGGAATTTTGTCATATCACACAAGAAACATTGGCCCAGGAGGTCAAACATGGTCATAAAGTTCATAAACACGTCAATCTTCCTCCTACCACAGAGACTTTGAGTTTGCTATTCAATCAACCCAAAGCAATCAATCTCCCAAGGGGACCAGAAGTATGTCTTCCTTCTCTTCAGGAACTGGCAGATTAAACGAGGGCCCAAGACTCAAATACATACATGTTAATACACACACCTTGTCCAGATTTGGTTCCAGAATTTTCTCTGGTGCCTAAATCTGGTCACAGTGGACTTGTTTCTTCTCTTAACTGCTTTTCATACAACCTCAGGAGAGTCCCAGGTTCTGTCCTTGAGTGAGACTTTCATTCCTGGCATACTAAATCAAAATCAAAATGCGCTTCCTGCAGAAACACTGTCATGAAAACAGGTGCACTTGAAGTCCCACAGTTTGTGGCTTAACTGGGTTGTTGAGGGCTGGCCTAAGAATGTAAAAAACACTTCCAATATTTTTGCTTTGGGAATGTGTAAGTTTCACTATCTGATTTTCAATGGAACATTCGAAGCAATACTTGTAAAGTACAAAGTTTTGTAAAGGAAACAGATAAATGTAAAATTACATGGAAGGTATTTTTAGCTTCAGATGCTGAAGGGATGGTGAAATCCTTCTCTAAAATAAAAGAAGGATTTTTAAGGGATTGCTACATTTTTTGCAACTGAAGGCACATTGGATATTTATTTAGGTACTTCCCCACAGATGTCAATTTGGCTGAGTGGGGACATGTGGTCTGTCAGCAGAAGATTTTCAGTCCCTGAAGTAGAGGACAGAACTCAGAAGAGAATCCCAGAGAAGTTTTTTGTTTTGTTTGCTGTTTTTAAACAAGACATCCTATAACGGAGATACAAAGCTAAATAGATAAAACTTTTGTCTTAGAACAATGGTTTTCAAATTGTAGGTAGCTGTTCATCTGGTTTATGAAATTAAATGGGTCTTGAGACTCACATCTTTAGAATGAAATGGAACAGGGAAAACATGGAGGGGGGCCATTGTATTTCTTACTGTTTGGGTGGTCACAATCACAAAGTTTTTGAAAGAACACTGACCTAGGAGTTAACAAAAAGAGCCATGGAGTTAAAAAGTTAAAGACATTCTTAAAGTGGAATTGGCAAGTGTGAAAACTGGCGACTGTGTATTGCTTTGGGGAAAAGGAGATAGAAAATAAATTGGGAGTGTTTGCAGATTGGGGACCATTCAATAGTGCTGCAGGGTTAGAGAGGCAGTCCAGGGACTCTGTTTGTCCAGCCAGCTGTGGCTCACCCTAAATATGGCTTAAATATCACTTCCTCAGACCTACCTTGTCACTTGTCTCCTCTTTCACCTTTTTAAATAGAAGTTATCACAGTGTGTAACTACAGATTTGTTTGTGTGTTTCTTTAATGTCTCTCTGTCTCCAAACAGCCTTTAAACTCTATGGTGACAAGTTTTACTTCTGTGGTTGATTACTGCATAATAGCTGGCCAGGCACTCAATTACTATTTAAAGAAAAGAGCATCAGGAGATATTGTGAAAGACTTTAAGATAGGCAAAAAAACAAAAAAATTACTCGGTATCCTGTCTAGTATACCCTTCTAACCTGCCTGAGCTGTTTATTGCCTTTGAGCTGTTTTACCACCGTGTAAGTTATAGAAAACTGACCGTAATGCCAATGATTCTTATCCACAGAAATGCAAATGAATCTTGGTGACTATGCAATTGATTATTGTCACAGGAATATTAATAAGTTTTTTCATTTACTAACATCCATCTTAGCATTCCTGGTAATATTAACATATATATTTACTAATATATAATTAATAAATGTCACAGGAATATTAATAAGTTTTTTCATTTACTAACATCCATCTTAGCATTCCTGGTAATATTATAATATATATTTACTAATATATAATATAACTGAATATTTTAACTTTGGAACCTATACACTGGATAATAGGGTATTCTATACATTAAAAAAACTTTTAAAAGTAGGGTGTTATTCAGAATCACAAGTAACAAAGTTTTTCCAAGTATAAGCCAGAGAGTATCTTTACGTGTCATCATTATATGTAAAAATTAACAGTTATTACAAGAAGCAGCCTAACTAGTCTTATAACAACAACCATCTCACCATTTGTTTAAGAGTAAACTAAGGTAAAAGAGTAGAAAATTCTACCTTCTTTATGATCAACCAACTGGACAGAATTAATTGTTATCATATAGAGAAGAACCCATATAGTGGATCACTCTAAAGATTTAGTACAACCAGATTATCCAAACAAACACATTACAAACTAGGTATACATCTTCAAAAATATTTATTTATATTTTATGACAACAAAAGAACTAAGGAATTTAGTATAAAAAAGTAAAAATCAAATAAATCTCCACTGATAACCTACATAAAAGGAAATGTGGTCCACACTAGTGATTGGTATTTTACAAGTTCCACAATAGCTTTACAGTAAGAAATACACTGAAACCTCAAGTTTAATTAACTTTCATATTATTTAGAAGGTTCTGAGAAAGCAAACTTAAGCTTTACTTTTCCTTTTTTAGGAGAATTAAGAAATGAAGATATATACTAATCTTATAGACTTTCACATCTGATTAAAACATATTCTCCTTCTTTGATTAGCATGATTAACTCAAAATCTCCTTTGAAGGCATCCAAGAGGTTTGCCAAATTTCTAACTAAGAATACAGGATACTGCTATACTCCAGAGAATTTTCTGGTGAAGTTAACATGCAAAAGTGGTTATTCACATACCAGAACTATTTTTAGTTGCATTAGTCTCATCATGATTACAGTTCTGACACTGTGAGAAGCCCTTGTCAGTTGACTGGAACATCTTGAAATACCTAAAAATTCAACAAGCAGGACCTCCACAGTAGAATGAGAGTATACGGAGTCCTTGCTTTTACTTCTTCAAATTCCCAACTCATTGAGTAAAACATTAAAAATATTCTACAACAGCAAAGAAAAGATAAGGGCTAGGGAAGTAAAAAATGTGTAGTAATAAAGAAAAAAATCAAATAATGTAATCAATATTCCTAATCTTTCTTTCCTACTACACATAAAACATTAAAAACTAGAGGCAATAAAAAAAGGTTAAGAGAAAGAAATATAAAGGAGATACAGCAGGGAGGAAAACTACTGGCACAGAGGGGAAAGTAAAATCAAAACACAGATTCTGCCTCCTGCTTCACAAAGAACCTATGGAGTACAAGAGGAATCATGAAAAGAACATTTCCTAGAAAGTGACAATCTTATTAGGAAGTATCCATCAAATTATTTTATTATTATTATTTTTTGAGACAGAGTCTCCCTCTGTCTCACCCACACTGAAGTGCAGTGACGCGATCTTAGCTCACTGTAGTCTCCACCTCCCGGATTCAAGCGATTCTCCTGTTTCAGCCTCCTGAGTAGCTGGGACTACAGGTGTGCGCCACTACACCCGGCTAATTTTGTATTTTTAGTAGAGATGAGGTTTCACCATGTTGGCCAGGCTGGTC
>NW_012104421.1:738156-740285 GCF_000951045.1 Mandrillus leucophaeus | reverse complement strand
ATGTGTTATATTTGACTTCTATTTAAAACTAGTTGTAACATATTAAAAGTTGTTCTTATTAATTAATGAATTAATTAAAAATTAACAAAATAATTAAAATTTTAATTATTGTATTAATTAAAAACTCTAACATATGTTTTATATTTTGTATTTATATTTTATATTTGGAGGGAAAGAGAAAGGAAAGAAAGAAAATGGAGTATCAGCTGGAAAGTCTATGTGCTCACTCTCGTGGGGACTGGCTTGACCTGGTTGTGATTATGTTAAGAGAAAGAAACTGGTGAAGGAAAGAAAAGGAAGGCATCAGAAAGAAAGGCCGTTTTATAAGGTAAACATGAGACAGCAATGTAGCCCTCTTATAAAGCAGACTTTGTTTTAAACAGAGACATAAACATACATATAACATGTGGGAAACAATGTGCTCATTCCATGCATTCTGTACTGGAAAGGCGCATCTATTGTTGAGATCCTCAGCCTAGATAATTTGACACAGGTAGATCCAGAGAACAGTTATGATTTTTCCACTGTCTACAGGCAAGCTGGCATAGGTACTACTCAATTCCCATCAAAGTCACCAATTAACAAAATGAATTATCCACTATGATGTCACTCAAACAGAACAAAGAGGAAATAATCTCCAGCAAAAATTAGTTAGAGGTGTGTTTACATGAATAAAGGTATCTTTCAATAAGAAAAAGCAAATCAGCAAAGCTAAAACTGACATTTCTTAAAGATCATCAACCTGTTAATTAGAATAGCTATAATTAAATTGAATTCAGGTGGTTTACTTAGAGTCAAGAATTAAGTTTATCAGGACCTCCCTTTAGCTTTATAAAATTAAGTTCCATTTACTAATTCTAGACACAGAGTTTAAGCAGGATTTTCTGTTTTGGTTCCATGGTCTAAATATTTATAATAGGTCTCCAATGACTGTTCACATAACTCTGGGTAATAGGTACTGATTCAATAACAAAAGGCATTATACTACACATCTCAGAGTTAAATAAAATGCAACATGTGCCATATTCACCAGAACAATAGTGAAGGTTCTAATAATGACATACACACACACACACACACACACACACACACACACACACGTATCTTGGCATACTCTAAATCTAAATTATAAATAGTAACTAATATTTTCCTTTATATAGCATGTCACAATTCACAAGCATCTTTGAGCATATTCATAAAACCCTTGTGAAATCATTCATTGTTTTCCCCATTTTATAGATGAGGAAATCAAGGTTCAGTGATCTCTATTTCGTAGATAAGATAATCAAGTTAAGAAATCTGGTTTGTGGCCGCAGAACCAGAAAGAGGTATAAGTGAAGTTAAACATTAATCAAGGTATTTCCTTTTCAGTTTCCCTTTTTCTCCTCTAACATAACTCATTCAAGTCAAACAAATATTATTATGATATTTTCTTCATTATTGCAATAAAAAAGTCGGCACTGCCTGGGATAGAGTCCAACTCCGCACTTGCTGGCTATGTGATCTCAGTCAGATCACTTATCCCTTCTATGCCCGGCTCACTATCTACAAATTGGGGATAATAATACCCCCTAACTCATAGCATTGTCATAAGGAGTAAAATATTTATGAAGTACTTAAAACGTGCCTGGCATCTACCAAGTAAAATTAATTTCTTCTAATCTCAGCTTAGCAAAGTAAGACATTTGCCCTGAGGACCCAGCTGACTGCTTGGACACTCATTGGTTGCCATGTATCTGATGATCCATGGCTGCAGGTGCAACTCACAGACTTCAGTAAGAATTTCCCAGCATCGATACGCAGATTCACCTCAGGAATCCTGCCACCAGGGGTCAGAGAGTTCCCTTGTGTACATTTTGTTGAGCAATTTCACAGCTTCCTATCCAAAGACTCAGAGAAATTGCCACTTGGGACTCAGCCTCTTTCTAACCTGAGATAATAAATACATTTTATATTTCAAGGAGTTACATTCCTTTCTATTTTTATTTATTGTAAATAATAGCAGCTGCCACTTAGTGAGCACCTAGATGTAAGATACTGGACTAAGTGTTTCCAACAATTTTTGTACCCCTAAAAAAATGCACATCATTATCTCCATTTGATAGGCAAGAAAACCCGAGACTCTGAGT
>NW_012104421.1:736714-738106 GCF_000951045.1 Mandrillus leucophaeus | reverse complement strand
GCTCACTATCTACAAATTGGGGATAATAATACCCCCTAACTCATAGCATTGTCATAAGGAGTAAAATATTTATGAAGTACTTAAAACGTGCCTGGCATCTACCAAGTAAAATTAATTTCTTCTAATCTCAGCTTAGCAAAGTAAGACATTTGCCCTGAAGACCCAGCTGACTGCTTGGACACTCATTGGTTGCCATGTATCTGATGATCCATGGCTGCAGGTGCAACTCACAGACTTCAGTAAGAATTTCCCAGCATCGATACCCAGATTCACCTCAGGAATCCTGCCACCAGGGGTCAGAGAGTTCCCTTGTGTATATTTTGTTGAGCAATTTCACAGCTTCCTATCCAAAGACTCAGAGAAATTGCCACTTGGGACTCAGCCTCTTTCTAACCTGAGATAATAAATACATTTTATATTTCAAGGAGTTACATTCCTTTCTATTTTTATTTATTGTAAATAATAGCAGCTGCCACTTAGTGAGCACCTAGATGTAAGATACTGGACTAAGTGTTTCCAACAATTTTTGTACCCCTAAAAAAATGCACATCATTATCTCCATTTGATAGGCAAGAAAACCCGAGCCTCTGAGTGATTCATCAGTTTTTCCAAAGACACACAGCAAGTGGTAAAATTGACATTCACCTGGTTCCCAGGTGCTGTCTGTGAACCTCCAAAATCTATGCTCCTGACATACAAGACAGTGCTTCTCTCTACAGCCAAGTCATGCAATATTTACTTATTGTATCTTTTTTTTATTACTCTGTATTTATATTCTCCTAGGACTAAATTGTGCAATAATTATTTATGCTATTTTGCTTTTTTTTTTAAACACTCTACATTGTTTCAAAAGGACCTGAGACCCACTTATACAAATACATAAACCAAATAAAAATTTTCCAAGAGGTTGAAAAACAGAAAATAGAAAGTAGAGACGTGCCAGATCGAAAGTTAACATAGGAACCATATGCCATGAGGGCATGTAAAATGACTAGCATCGGACCATGGATTCTCCTTTTCATCTGCGTTAAAGAGTTTAACTTCTTATCTTCTATCGTAGGAGAATCATGCAATGTTAAATTTATGCAGGACTTCAGTCTGATGCATATTTAAACATATTTGTTACTGTTAAAATGAGTTGTACCTAACTATTCGACCAACCACCATTAATTAGTCAAGTAGACTTGAGTTATAATCCCAGTTTGCTCACTAACTGGATGGGTGATTTTAGGCAAGTTACTGAACCTAAGGTTTAGGGTTTCTTGAGAGCATGAAATGAGATACCATATTATAAGGTGTACTGGCTGACAAATCACACAGGTGCCCAATAATTGTTAGCTACTGCCATTATAATATTCTTGTAATCTTTTATTCTTTTTCTTTTCTCCTCTC
>NW_012104421.1:631457-735285 GCF_000951045.1 Mandrillus leucophaeus | reverse complement strand
TGCCTCAGCCTCCCAAGTAGCTGGGATAACAGGTGCATACCACCACGACCAGCTAATTTTTGTACTTTTAGTAGAGACGGGGTTTCACCATGTTGCCCAGACTGGTCTCGAACTCCCGACCTCAGGTAATCCACCCACATCAGACTCACAAAGTGCTGGGATTACAGGCATGAGCCACTGCGCCTGGCCATACATGGCCTTTATGAAGAAGCCTCTTTAACCTAAATCCCATGAGACTATGAGTTTGGGAGAGAATGCTAGTATCTTCTTGCTCCAGAAAATATGAACAAATTCACAGGAGAGAATATCGTGAAGTACAGGAAGAGCATAGGTTTTTGGAACCAGAGAGACCTAGCTTGCTTTTCCCCTATGGAACCTCAATCATGTTCCCTGACCCTCAGTTTTTCAGTTTTCTCAAGGTTAACATTAGAATTAAGCTCAGTAGAGATAATTAGTAAGAAACATGAAAACTTCTCTTTTTTTTTCTCAGATTTACTCAAAACACAAAGGGAGAACATAAATTCATTATTGTATTTATTTTAAAGTAATGATAGCCATAAAAGATAAGTTTGTTTTGGAAATACAAATTCTGAGAATTATAAAATCACATCCTAAGATGTTATTGTGTATTTTCATTTTCACCTCTCTTAGATCTTCTCTTCTCTTAGAGTTCAATTAAATTGGTAAACTGTATTTCTAAGAGCATTATAGTGTATATAATTATAAGTCATGCTAAAAGTCTTTTGATGGCTTTTTAATTGTTTTAACATAGTAAAATCAATGTGTATATGCCACCTTGGGCAATAATTCTGTGAGATCTCATTAATAAATCAGGGTTGAGCTTGATTTCTGCTTGGAAGAGAGCCTTGATAGGAGACACAAGGCATGTTTAGAACTTATGCTGGTGACTCCACCACTGTGGATTTGGTTCCACTCTTCCTCAGATTGTGAGAACCTTGAGAAAGGTGATTTTGGTATGACAGTGCTGGTGGCATTTTGTCTGTTGTAATGCCCAACTCTAAAATAAACTCAATCAAATGTATTACTTCCTATGAATGCCATAATACAGTGAATATAAATGAACAAAGATGTTCTCAAAAGCTTATTCTAGAACAAACAAACAGGTCTGAGTAGATGCAGCTTCTAAAGTCTTACATTAGAGTCATTGTCCAGGGCAACCAGATTGCTGACTTTGGATAGCCTCTAATTCACTATAACCAATAGATTCTCCTCCCTTGTAAATTTCTGGTTAAATTCACAAACATCATTCTGAACACTATAAGGCTGCTGGCAACCAGTCTTTAGATGATCGAAGGAACTTTTTTGTTTGGTATTATAGTGAGCAGGGTGGTTTAGGGGTCTTACCAACCTATGCAAATAAACCTGCTGGGTATGAAAGTCACTGGACTTCTCAATTTTCTCAAGTATATCTATCACTGTATTAGTCCGTTTTCATACTAGTATAAAGAACTGCCCAAGACTGGGTAATTTATAAGGCAAAGAGCTTTAAAAGACTTACAGTTCAGCATGGATGGAGAGGCCTCAAGAAACTTACAATCATGGCAGAAGGCAAAGTAGAAGTAAGGCACCTTCTTCACAAGGCGGCAGGAAGGAGAAGTGCCAAGTGAAGGGGAAAGAGTTCCCTATATAACCATCAGATTTTATGAGAAATTCACTCACTATTAGGAGAACAGCATGAGGGAAACCACCCCCAAGATCCAATTACCTTTACCTGGTCTCTCCCTTGACACGTGGGGATTATGGGGATTATAAATCAGGATGAGATTTGGGTGGGGACACAAAGCCTAACCATATCAATCACATAGGGTTCAATAATAAATGAAAAATGTCCAAAGAGCAGCCAGCCCACAGTAGATACTAAATAGTATCATTAGTTTTGTGATACGTTCTTAATAAGAGAATCGGAGATGACACTTAGTGCCCTGCTCAGGATGACAAGACTTCTGACTCAGTAAGTTTCACTTCTTCTTTCTTCTCCCCTCTCCCCAGTTACCTGTGTTTCTTTTGCTAATGTGACAATCATGGAGAACACAGAGGTCCTCTTTCCTTCTCAACTCCATTTCAACACAGAAATGTAGGGCAAAATCTCCTTTTTGGCCAGATTCTTCCACTAATGGTGTTTATGTGTGAAGTTTAGGTCAAATCTGAGCCATACTTGCACTAACCACAGCTGATCCTGTGGCTTAATGTACCTCACTCCCTCCAGTCTTACCTTTCCAGATAGTCTGTATTTTCCCTGTCCTTGACTTTCTATTATTCCACATTTTCTATCTTATTATATATGTGAGCTGCCTCAAATCCTTTGTGAATACATATGTATGTACATAAACTATATAATCAACTATGTTTTATTATCTTGACAACTTAACTCTAGGACCTTGTGTTTCAGGACACACAGTGCTCAACTTTCTGTTCTGTTCTAGTATCTATCCTGAGCCTAGGCGTTTTGGTACAGTTATCTGCCTGCCTTTCTATATTAGTCAATCTCCTCTATTACATAGACCCTATATTCTTTAATTACCACTTAATAGATTTAATATGGACTTAATATGACTTTGTCAAATCAACTTGTCCATTTTTAGTTAAAGGGACTTGGAGGAAGCACCAACACTATCACATGGTGCAGCCTGGAACTCATGTCTGGGCAGAAGTGTCAGCAGGTGAATGTAGTCCCTGGTTCTCTCAGCATCCTATCAGAGGCATCCTAGGGCTAGAGTGCAGCTGGATGCAATATGGTGCTAGACTTCAGCAGGGGGCCTCCAGCAGAGCTTACTGTCCTGTTTGTAAAAACAGAGCATGAGCATGGACTTTGTGCAATTCATGGACAGCTTTGGGATCAAAGTCTGAGCTTGGGTATAACCTGGGCAGGGAAGAGCTGGGAAAGCTGGCTACCTGACACCCGGGGCCCTCGGGAGTTCCAGAGCTTTGTGCCCAATGAGAATTGAGTTTGTGGCTAACCTCTCCTGTTAAGAGGCAGCATCCCTAGTTACAGCTAACTACTTTCTAGGCACTCTGGAAAGAGCTCTTGAGGTCAACTGACAATCTGTTTATTTCTCTTATCCATCTCTCCATCCACTCAACCCACTCAACCAAAGGTTGTGTCTATTTGGAAGACAGAAACTGGAGATGAAAAAAACAAAGAAGACACTATCCTGGCCTCCAAGGAGTGCATTTAAAAGCCTTGAAGAGAGAAGTATATATGCGGATAAATAAGGGGACAGAAGTGTTGCAGGTGCTAGGATAGAGGTGTGGTCAGGGTGCAATGGATGCATAGAAGAAGAGTGACTCATTTTGCTGGGAGTCAGAAAAGTCTTCACGTGGCTCTTGAAAGATGAGGGAGTAACTACAGGTTGGGATGGAAGAGAGGTGTGGGAGACAGAATAACATGCTGGTGGGCGGAGAGTCTTTAAGTAATAAAGTCCAAGAATGTGACCAACTTGAAAGAGAATTAAAATGTTTCTGGAATCATCATTTGTAGGACTATGTACCAGCTCCACTGAAGATGGAGCAGATGTATTGAAAGAACATTAACTAGTGTCCAAATGAAGTCCCAAATAATACTTTTGGTTTTTATCATAAATTATCTTTGAAACAATTCTTTGAATTTTATGTAGTTTGTTTTGTTGTTGCCCTTTCAAATCGAAGAAACCAAGAAATCTGTTGAAATTTCTCTATATCACACAGCTTTAATATGTTAGAAGCAAAATTTTACTCCAGTTCTGACTTTACACTAACGTTTTTCTCCCATGACTTTGTGTTTGTCTGAGAAATGCAGTGATTTTTAACACTTGCTTACAACCCACTTTATTTCAGTTATCATAATAAGTACATTATCACTGCACATTACCCAATAATCACAATCTGTGTATCTTGAATAATACAGTAACAGCAAATCATATTGAATTATTTTCTTATAAAATGGTCTATTTGAAAGGTATGTCAACTTAATGCATGAGATTTGAAAAGAAGGCCAAATTCAGTGGTGATAAATTAATACACAAGTATTTCTAAGTGCCTTATACATATAGTCCACAATGAACAATAAAAGCAAAACAATGGTATAGGCATTATCATTCCTATGTTGCAGATGGAGAAACTAAGGGTTAATAGGTTTGATAACATATTCAAAGACATACAAACAATAAGTTGCAGAGGCAGGATTCAAATTGAGTTTCTTTTAAATCCTAAACCCCACGTTCTTACATATTACACTGTAAGAATAAGAGAGCAGAGTAAAATGGTTTTATTCCTATTCTTTTATTAGTTTTATGTATACAAAGCCCTGAGGTATTCTCCCAAATTCCTGCTCTTATTGC
Organism: Mandrillus leucophaeus; assembly: GCF_000951045.1. NCBI lineage: Eukaryota > Metazoa > Chordata > Mammalia > Primates > Cercopithecidae > Mandrillus > Mandrillus leucophaeus. The sequence goes on along the minus strand of NW_012104421.1, from coordinate 730,948 downwards.
AATAAAACAAGATGAAAAGTTTTTTAGTCCATTGCTCCTTCTAAGGCCATAATATTGTATAGTGGGGAAGGTGGGGCACAGAAAAAGTAAAATAAAAAAATGTTCTTAGAAACTTTCCAAGAATATTTGGCAAAATCCAAGTTAACTCTTATTATTAGTGAGAAAATATCAGAAAAACTATATGAAAGTAACTAAATAAGTGAATAATGATAGAGAAATTTAGCATAACAAAGCATGCTCTTCTTAATCAGAAATAACTCGACATCATCCAATACAGTAGACAGACTGGAAGGTACATGGCTAGAATCATCAGATTTATTGCTCCAAGAGATTCCCGAATGGATACAGGCAAGCATTTCCTTAACAAAGTCGATGTGCTGTATTCATTTCTGGACCAAATTTCACTCTCGGTGGGAAATCAATTTCTTTCCTCAAACTCCAGAACACTGTTTGATAAACTGTCTATGCCTTCAGTAAAAAACCGACATCTTAAATTTTAATACACTAAGCAAAATAGAAGAATTTTCAAAGGGACCCAATCAGGAATTTTCCCAGATTGAATATTTCATAACTTGATACCATTCTTTATTGTTGGGAAAGGTTAGCAGAGGTGAAGACTAGAATCCAAGCATTAAATATATTATTTTGTCTTGAATCCATGCAAACTACATGAGTCTGAGGGCCACTACATTTACCTCTGCAGAAAAGTATACTAAAAGAGGTCATCATGACTTTTTCTTTGTAATTAGTTATCCTATTTTATCTTTTTATTCTGTTGTTTGGATCACATGAAGAAGAAAAAGAGGTATGTTTTTCATTTTTGCCTGTATTTTATTTTATATACATTAAACTTTTAATTTTCAGCTTAAACATAACTCATTTGGAAAGTGCTCTGAATCAGTACTCTATTAATTTCGATTAATGTATACGTCACAAGGTTTCCCTAAAGAGAAAAGCATGAGAGGTAAGTTATACTACCTCAGTAAACAATTATGGCAGCCATTCCAAGTCAAAGGATGTACATAATAACCCATGTTTGCAACTTTAAATTAAATGGCAGTATAGACTAAGAAAGATGTAAGAGTTTATTTTCTGTGTATAGCTGTGTTTGGGTATATAATGATGCTTGAAGTTTTTAAACATCATGTGTAATCATCTCTTCAAAATCAAGCATAATAATCCCTCTGGTATTTCAAATGGAAAAAAATTTATACAGTTCCAAAAGAGAATCAAATGAGTACAGAAGAAGAGTATAATAATCAAAGCAAAACATTTTAAAAAACAAAATTGTTATCTGACTTGTGTACAAATTTTTTTTTTTTTTTTTTTTAAACAGAGACAGTGTCTCGCTATTTTGCCTAGGCTGATCTCAAACTCTTAGTCTCAAGTGATCTTCCTGCTTCGGCCTCCCAAAGTGCTGGGATTACAGGTCTGAACCACTGTGCCTGACCAAATTCATTTTTTACAGTATTTACTTGGTATATCACATGGTCCCGAAGTTTACTTGGGTTGTTTTTAGTTTGGGTTCCTCTTCTCTCTCAACAGGAGTAATAATGTCTTTATTACTAGAGCCTTACTTAGCTTTATTACTATAGCTAAGAGCCATCATTATTAGGAGCCATCAGATCATTTCATTATAATCAGACAAGCTATAATCAGCTTGGAGAAAATATTCATATATTCATGTAAAACTAAGGACCACACTGCAGATAACAAATCTAACAGGAAAAATATTTAGCAAGTTTATGAACCACTTGTATTGTGAAATTTATTTTCAAAGAACTTATAACTATAGTTTGATCCTTACTTAGCACATCTATTTTACCAATAATGAAGAATTTTATAAATCTTGCATCCTGTACCAAACTACCTTGGAGGGTCAGCATATATCTCTATGTGCTAAAACTCAATTAAATAAAAAACTTAAATATATCCACAAACATCAGCTTATTTAATGCTACATTGGCTCCGGAAAAAAAGACATAACCCTGCTTTGGACTTTTAGCCACAGGATGTATAATTTTTACATATTAAGAGCTATTGAAAGCTTCATTTAAGTTGAAAATGATAAAACTGTCAAAATACAAATAACTTTATAATCTTAGGTCACTTAAAAAAGATTGGTTTTTCTTTCATTGCCCTGTATTACTTGTGAAAATGCTAACACTTCTGAATAAATACGGAAGGAAAATGCATTGCTCCATCTAGTGATCAATGGTCTTACATTTGATGGGTTCATCATTTCAATAATATATTCATTTTTTATTTTTATTTTGAAAAGACACACTGACCTGCATGTTTCAATTCCTAGGGAAAGTGAGACTATCCTAACAGAGAAGCCATACTTTTAAGTGCATTTTCTTCCTTCACTCTTTCATTTGCTTACTCAGTCATTACTCTGAATAAGACAGTCACAATCTCTACATTCCTAGCTTTCACTGGTAGAAGAAAAAGAGGAAAACAAAAGTATACAATCAGATAAATGCAGTTGCCAGATGTGTTAAAAGCACTTTAAGGAAACAAACAAGAGACAAAGATAGAGAATTAGCATCTGTGTGAGGGAGTGAAGGTATAGGGGCCTACTCTAGGTAGTACAGTTCTAGAAGGCTTCTTTGAGGAGGGGAAACTTGTGCTGAAGCCTGAGGGCATGAAGAAGCTGGTCGGGTTGAGGGCAGGAATAGAGAGCATTTGAGGCAGAGGGAACAGCTTGGGCAAAGCCCCTAAAGTGAAAAGGAGCTTGGTGCGAGGAATTAAAGGACTAGGGTTAGTAAGCGAGGAGTGAGAGGTGTGAGAAGAGAATGGAGAGATGCACGAAATCAGATTCATGGGGACTGGAGACTGTGATCAGGATTTGGAAGAAAAGAAGAACTTGAAAAGTTGAGTATAGATTATCAGGTTTGAAGAGCACCCCCAAGTAAAGCCATCCTCACCTACGGGGACTATCAAAAGCTGAAAAGGCCAGCAGGGATTAGGCCAAGCTCAGGCTCTCTGCATCCCTGCCGTACCAGGAAGTTTTTCCCAAAATTATCAAGGAATCCCGGAGGAGGCCCATCTACTACTCCATTTGGTTGGCTGCAACAGCCACATTTTTACAATTAAGCCTGAATATATTTATTCCATTAAGATCTCTGAGCTGAGTTTTCCAGAACTACAACTTTCATGGACTCCTCTTTTATGATGAGGTAAGGAATAAACACACACACACACACACACACACACACACACACACACACACACACGTATGTCTTAGAATGCAAATAAACTCATGTTATTTTATAAATTATTCATGTCAGTAGCTCATCTACTTCCCAGCCAAATGGATTTATCTTAGCAGTTTGTTTAGGAGTGGGTAGGAAGAAAGGGGAATGCAAATCTGGAGACCTCTCTAACTTTATATAAGGTATCACAAACTGAAGCTCTATGTAGTAGACGAATGGCAAAGTCCCTGGGATGAAACTGTGTTACAAAACATCCACCCATGGAATGGCACAATGTTCTAAAATATGCAAACTTATTTGACCGGTCGTAACAGAAAATGGGAAGTGATGTATGAATTTTTTTTTTCTTTTAAGTTTCAAAAATACGGTTTTTAACTTTTCACAAGACATGAATCAGCTAAAACAGTTTCCAAAAAAAGAGAAAAATGTGTGGACAAAATCACTCTCTATGGACATCTGATTAAAAATCTGCTAAGTATCTTACCAAATGAACATATGACTTCAATTTTAGCAAAGAAAATAGAAGTCACTTAAAAGGGCCATGAGATAAACAAGTTTTCAAGTGTGACACTAATGTCTTATGTCCATTACCAATAGGGCTTATGGCTCATGGCATTTGCTTGTACACAAATTGCTTTACAGTGATGAATTTAGCTATCAAACAAAGTTCAAAAAGTATCAGCTCTTTTCAGATTATAAGGCCAAAGAAAACACCACTAAAAGAAATGTCTCCGTGCAAATGTATCATTACTTCTCCGAAGAGAACAATTTTTTTAAAAATGTTTGACTATGTCCCTGGAAACAGCATGAGACTTGGAGTCAGACAACTTATGTTTGTTCCCAGTCCTGCTGCGTACAAGCATGGAACTTAGCCTTGACCCTCGCTCCTCACAGGCAAGATGAGACTACAATAACCTGTCTTCTAGGATGTCAGGAGGATAAAATAAAATCATAAAAGTGCCTAACATGTAGCCTGGCACACAGATGGCCTTTCCGGAGGCAGTTTTGATCCTTGCCACTAAAAGCATTGGAGGATACACCACTAGAGCAGTTGGATGGTCTGTTCCCACAGAAAGGACTACACACAGGCTGCGCGAGGGTAGAACCACTTCCATTGGAGAACTAGTGAACTGACTACGAATTTTACTGTTTGGTGGACACTGGTGGCTGTGACCCCTCATTCCTCAAAATAAACAATACAAATAATAACAGCCAACATTTATTGAGTGCTTACTGTATGCCAGGTACCATATTAAGGGTTCCTATGTACCATTTAATTTAACCCTCTCATCTTATAGGAACTATTATGAAACAAGGACTGATTACTAGTCTTTCACGCATTCTTAAACTGGGCATTATGAAGAGGTAGCAATGCCGTTTTGTGGAGAAGCTAATAAATTCTGAAAAGATGAAGCTTGTGTGTCATCCACTCCTTGGTGTCAAGTACCTTAATCAAAGGATAGTCACAGCAAATGCAGACTTGGCCAGGAGTAAAGGCGGGACAACTTGGAGAATGTGGGTGTCCAGAAAGTCTAGGCAGGTTTGAGGGTGGAGGAGGAAAAAGAAGAGAAGCAGGACAGGGGAGCACTGCTTCTCCTCTGCCATTTTGGTTCCAGTATTGGGGTTCTACAAATATCAATTTGCACAGTCCCTGACCCTGGGCCACGAGGCATGTACACTGCTGGGGCTGATGAAAAAGCAAGAAGAAAAAGATGGCAGAGGGTGATCTCTGCAGCAAGAAAGCAAGATTCTTGCTCTTGGGAATCTCAACTCATTCTCCCTGAAGAGAATGCTTCCTATGACTTCATCAAGCTGGAATGGGAAAGCGAGACAGGTTAACATTGTTACTGGCACAACTAGGAGGACCAGCACAGGGGACCACGAGATACAGGGGTCAGAGGGAAATAGCACTGCTCTTGGAGGGTGCATGTTGCTTTTGTTACATTTCTGTTCTTTTCATTTTCTGCTATAATAACTATGTGTTCCCGTCAACTTTCTCAATCTCTTTTCTACTAGTGTCTTCCTTTCTGCCTGTAAATATGTTCAAATCTCTTATTTAAAAAAATAACTTGACTTAGCCACTTTTTTATTCTCAGGGTTTAATATGCTTTTTTCTCCCCTCACGGTCAAAGGAGTCGTCTAAGGTCATCACTTTAGTACCTGAGTTCAAACAAATGCTCTTCTTTTTTTTCTTGCTACACATCCTACTTCTCAGAACCCTATTTTTTTTTCCATTTACAATTTCACTATCGCTCCAACTGTCCTCTTCAGTAGGCTTATCAGTCACATTTCTCCCCACCAAATTCAATTGCTCTTTTCTGCTATCATCATGGTTGGTATTATTACCTACAGGAAAAAGAAGCCACTAAATACCACTAAATATAGTATATACATACAGTGGAGAATTGTAATGCATTTTTCCCATCCTTACAGAAAAATCTGACAAAACATGAGTGCGTGCAAACAATTTTAATACAGGGATTCAAATAATAAGGGACTGGGAGGATAAAGAAAAGGGCAGTCAGTCTTCACCCTAAAAAACCCTAGGTTTATGGCATAGAGAGATCTGCTTCTCAAAATCCATACAGGGACCCAGTGAAAGGAAACTTATGTGGCTATGGGAATAGGCTGTCCAAAAAGACAGGCCTGTCCTTTCCCATTTGACGAGTGTGACAAATTGTAGTTCTATTTTTCTTTCCATTTCTCCATTATCTCTTTTATTCTATTTGCCTCTCTTCCTTTTATGTCCTCACATCTGGATTCGGACATGAAAGCCATATCTGAAATCTAATAGATAAAGGAAAAAGAGTGGGGTGGGAGAGAACCAGAGGAAGAGAGAGCGAGCCAGAAGACGACAGAGAGGCTTCCTCCAAGGCAAAGGAGGTTTTCTGAAGAGCTCCATTGCTAGCAGAGGCACCATGGAACCAACTGTAACTTTTCCCAATTCCTCCTCTTCCTCCTGCATATCCCATGTTATCATCTCCTTCCACTCTGGCTGCCATAAACATCGTTTCTATAAGATTCTTCCCGATTCCTAGTCAACCTGCAGTCTGCGTTGATCTCACCGCTGCCAGGGTCATCTTTTCAAAACGATTTGAATTTTGTAGTAACTTGACAAACCTGTAGTGATTCTTGAGTTTGAATACAATCTTGAAAGTTATTTGAATCTGCTGGAGTTGAGTTCTGAGAGGAATGGGAAACCCGAACAACAGCAGTTTTATTTATTTATGTAGCCCAACCAAAAAAACCTGGAAAAGGAAATCTAGATCTAGTACGTTGACTCCGTGGTCACTCACCATACTCTCAATGTCTTCAGCACATTTTTTCTAAGTATTCCTTATATCCTTTATTTCTCTGGTTAGATAGTTCCTGTATATATTATATATAAAGTTAAAATAGGAATTGTAGCAAGCGGAAATGATGTACTTTTAAAGTTTATGTTTCATAGAGTGCTTGCAATATAAGCTGCTCAATAAATGCATATTGTGTAAATAAAACCCATTAGGAATAGAGATATGAAAATACTCTAAGTTGGCCAGTCTTTTCTTTCATTCTCTAATACCACACATTGTATATTTTTGATTTTGCACTTTTTTCTATATTAATTCTTCTTATAAACAGTACTGTAAATTTTTTTTTAGTCTAGTAAAAGTGTAGTACTGAATATTTGCTAGGTGATCCAAAAATTATCCAGTAAAAAAAATTTAAAAATGTCTTGTCCAAAAGTAATGGTTCACTATCATTTACCATGGAAAAATACTGGGGAATATTGTAGCCTCCAAAATCTTATTCATTTTTTCCAAGACCATTTTGACAATTAAATCACGGAAATGATCAACAAGCTTAATACTCCACTCAACATTAGACACATACAGCAGGACGAATTTCTGAACACCCCCATGGTATGTTCAAGTTATGTTAGATGTGATCTGTTTATAATCATAATCTAGAGAGTCGACTTGATATGACTTCTTTAGGGGATTTGAAGAAACTGAAATATAAAGAGATTTTGCCCAGGACAGAGAACAACTTAATTTAGAATTCAGCCTTCCTGACATGCTCTAAGTGGTGATGTTTTCAATAACAAACAAAGTCTGAGGAAAGAAATCTTTCATAGAAACACCATTATTGATTTACTGAAGCGTAGAAGGATGAAACATAATAAGTCACTGCAAGAGTAGAAAGGTCAGCAACAAAGAATTCAAATATTTCTATTAGAAAAGTTAAATGGACTTAATTAATTTTAAGCATGAAGATAGCAACATGAGAAAATGACTGTTAAATGTACCACTTTTAGGAAAGAATACTATCAATGTCAAACACCATAACTATCACACCCAGTTTATTTCATCACAAGATCTTAATTGTACTTATCAGAGGACCAGTTACACAGTTATACTATAATTAAAATAACAATAAGGTTTTCATTGTAAGATTCTAAGAATCCCTGTTATTACTCTCTCTTTCAAAGGCTCCCAAGTGTTGTATTATAACTTCATGAAATGGAGAGAGAATATGAGCATAACAAAGTATTTCGAGAAATAAAGTAAGACAAGTCACTGGAATAAGCTTCACAAAGCCCTCTAAAAATTGATGCCAGTTACAATTATTTGCAGTCTTAAGTGATATACCAATAATCAGGCCTGGAAATTTGTGGAAGCTGGGCATCCATGCTGGCAACTGTGAACTTTAAGCTGGTAATCAGATTCAGGGAAGAAGTCTTCTTGCCAAGACCAGAGCCTTTAAGGAACCTTCTTAGGTTCAGGGATCTGAGGCTCAGCTAAGGGCCCAGGTCCTGTCCAAGGTAATAGGCCACTTTCATTAGGCTGTAGGCTGAACTTGTGAGGTTCCTTCTCTGAAGTTTATGCCTCCAGGGATTGAAGAAGAAAGTGGCTTAGTGTAGTTGGTCTCTGTCGTCTGAGATGCCATCAGTCTCCCAGTTTCCTGTCTGGGCCTCCCAGTCAACGCAGTGCCTGTCCCCCTCAGCCTCAAGGGTTGAGGATGACTGGACAAGACAGGAGCTCTGGAGCACTGAGGCACATCAACAGAAGCTCCTACTAGCAATTTTTCAGAGGGTGCATAGGAGCAGGGGAGGGACAAGCACACAAGCCAGTTTCTTCTTTCCCTGACCCCCATCCCCAGGACCAGATGACTGCCTGGCAAGCAGCCACCCATGCAAATTATCTAGGCCTGTTCATAAGCATTCCAGTCTGAACCCAGTCCTCAACTGGCACCTGCCAGCAGAAATATATGACCTAAATATTTCTTTTGGAGTCCTCTGCTGCTCCCTTTACCACTGTAAAAACAATTATGAGAGGATAATTTTCATCTGCTTACTTGTAACATCATTCTAGATTTCTTGTGGAAATTTGGATTATTTTGACACCTGTAGGCAGGTTAACAAGAAAACAAGAAGGTTCATGTGCCCTATGGGTATGTTGGAGCAAAACCCACTTCTCTGGAATGGCAAAGACATAGCGCCACTTATTGGTGGGTGGTCAGAACTGGTCTTTCCAGTCTTGTCATGGAATTTATGAACACTGAGGGGAAGAACCAGCAGTTTGTTAAGCCAAAGAGAATGGTTATCAAATGGACTGGGGCAATCAATAAGCTTAATACTTAAAAATTAATATGCAATAAAAATTATCTTAGTCAAATTTCAAAAAACAATTATAATTCTTCAGCAGGATTTATTTAATGGGTTCAAATTTGGAGAAAGCTGCTGTTAGACTCAGTGCCAGAAATCAATGCTTATCTTCTAAATAGCTGAATTATCTCCCAGTTTGGGAACAATCAATAAAAGCCTGGCTTGAAATCGGGTTGAAATAGGCACTCTGATTAACAAAATAAAGGACATAATTCAGGCTAGCACAATAAGAGTCCTCTGTTTAAAGTACAAGAGTGTGCTGGTCACAATGACAGTTCCTAATCTCTCCCACTGAAAAGTGACTTCCATGGAATAAAGTCAGCTTAGATGGATTTTCCATTTAAATGGTCAAGGATTAAAAAGAGTTGGTTGGACAAGCGTAACTCATTCCTATAACATTCCACTTAAAATACACACACACATCATGATATCCTTATGAAAATAAGCTGTCTTCTTAGTTGCTGGAATTTGAAAGCAAAAGCTGACACTAAACCATTTTGATTAATCTATGACATAGTTGGAGGACTATGCTACACTTCATTCCCCTGGATTTCTGAGCTTCTGTGACTTTTGTATCACATTATGCAATTTGCAGTGCTGGATCCCCTTAGAGGTTACTTATACAAAAACATACATTTCATTTGAAACCTGACCAGGCTCATTCTTGTTCTAGATAGATTCATTATGACAACCTTTAATTGGGCAAACTGCCAAAATGCAGCCAGTTTAACAGGCTCTTTTAAAATGCAGCACATAGACTAATATGCTTATTTGACTTACTTGTTGAGAATGATTTATTGAATAACACATGCTAGAGATAGGGTACAAAAACCTTTCAAAAGGTAGTTCTCAGAGAGTTTAAAAGTCCACAGAACTGGCCAGCATAAAAGAAAGAAACTTGAGGAGTTGTGTTTTTTTTTTTTTTTTTTAAACGTGTCTTGCTAAACACAGTTTTATAATAGCGTGGAAGCCATGTATAATTTTGGGAGCTGAAGGAGTTAATTTCCTAATAAAAATTAGTTGCTGTCAGGCTTTTACTCTGTACAGTTGTAGGGAGCTGCATGGAAGAGAAATAAGAAGGGAATACATATTTCAAACTATAACATATCTGTAACTTTTAAGTTTTATTTATTTATTTCATTTTACCAAATTAGGGGTGGAAAAGGCATTAAATGTTGCCCTCTGGAATAATATAAAAAGGCTTCTTAGGTTTGTATGGACTGGCCTTATATAAGAACTCGTATTTGCTTGCTAGTTGTCTTGATAAAAATCTTATACAGATACCGCATAGTCTTCTACAGAACCAGCTTAGATCAACTGGGAAGTCTGCTGCTTTGTAAATGACAATGGTAAAATTTATCTAATACTTACAATTTTTTAATTAGCGAAATTAAATCAAATAAATTTGCAGTGTGGCTTCCACAGCCATTTTGAGAGCAAATTTTCTCTATAATCTCAATTAGAACAATGTTCTCATGCATCCCTTCACCCCCCAGCTCCCACCTCAGTTGGAAGCAGGACACAGCTCAGCCTGGCAACTGTGGAGTGGAACTAATTCCTTCCTCTTAACGCCTGTCTCCAATTAGCTGGTGGGAAATATAAATGACTTACTTAGGATACAGCTTTTCCCATTTACTCAAGCCTATTATCATTCTCATCCAAGCATCGCTCAGCCACTAATTGTCTTGGGAACCTGTGCAGTGATAAAGAGCACAAAGTTGCTAACAGTGTGACCTAAGCAAGCTATTTAACCTTCCCAAGCCTCAGTTTCCTCACTTGTTGAATGGAGATCCTTTCTGCTTCACACTCTTGTAGCGAATAAAAACCGATGCCAACAGCCCTTAATGCTGCCTGGCCCATAACAATGTTCAGCAAATTAATCATCATCGAATACATAGGAAAACAGATAAGCAGATAATTACAAAACAATAAAATAAAGAAACCATAAAGAATATGTACAAAATACAGTGAAAGCACCAAGGAGGGTTGACCCATGAATCCCCCCTTTCTAACATCCTCAGCAGTTTGCTGCTGCCAGAATCCATTCAAGTAGCTTTGTCAATAAAGAACTCACTACCTAATGGCGCAGTTCTAATTATTGCACTGTTTTCCCTTAGAAATATGTCTTAAAATCCTCTAAGAGTTGTCTTCCAGTGATTTTCACCTATTCGCATCCTTTCTCATCTAGTAAAAGTAAATTCATCTTCTAGAGTACACCTATTTGAAGACAATTATGCTCCCAGATAGCTTCTCATCAAAAGTCACTTGTATAGTTCATGTTTTCATTTGCCAATGAGGAAGCACAAGTGATAAGCCAGACAGGAAAGACCCCATAGAATTCAAAATCCCAGGAACTTCTCAATTCTACTACTGACTGAATGCCAATGCCAACTAATTCCTAAAGACTGTTGGTGTGCAGGGTTGAGCGGGACTGAGAAGGATATTCTGGAACCATATGAAAAAGTAACACAATCAACTCCAGGTTTTACATGAACGTACGTGTTGGGGGGAAAAGAAGTTGTGCTGGTGGTGGGTGTACTACCAACTTATGTTAAACAGCCTCCCAGCTTTCCTAGGGGTTCTCTCTTTGTGGTTCAAGGAGCAGGCATGATATTTTGTTTATCTTCCATCCCTCTGCACCTAGCTCTAAGGATGAATGAATAAATGGCTTTGTCACACATTTTGCACACTCTACAGTACCTATCAAAACCTCATGTTCTTAAATTTCAATTACGTGAGCAATAGATATCACAGAAAGGTATAAATGGCATTTAAATAAACTTTTTGAAACACAGGATAAATACATTGCATAATTATACACAACATATTCTTATTTCCTTCATAGTGACAAGATAAAATATGTCTCTGAGTTAGCAAATGAGGTCCAAGTGAACTGTGAGAATAAGTTTCATTTTCCTTCCTTCCTTCCCTACCTGCTTCTTTTCTGCCACCCTTCCTTCCTATTACATATTTATTGTATAATTTTAAATTACAAACTTACTATTTTGTCCTTGTTACAGTGAAGAAAATCCAGACATATATTAAAAAGAAGCCAATAAATTCCAACTTTTCTTGTGCACCTAAATAAATAACCTGGCGTCCTTTTTTAATGTTTCTCTATGATCATATAAATGTATATACATATTTAAATTTTCTTTCTTTTTATTCCAAAACAGGGACCACATTATACATGTTACTGTGCAATCTTATCAAGATCTTACTATATTTGGGTATTTAGGCCCTTTAGATCTTTAAATAAATCATTTAAAGACTGAATAGTCCCAATGTAAACCTATGGACAGGTCATGTTTATACCTTTGAAATTCATTTAAAATCTGACGCAGTTTTTCAGAGTAACAATACCTTAAATAGGAGTTATTTAGCTTCAGGGTTCCAGGAACAATGATAAATATCGTGTTTTCACCATCATCTATAAGGACTGTACTCCATGGAGAGTAGTTACTAGAAAGAAGATAATGACAAGGGCTTCCCTGTGTGCCTAGACTCTGCATCAACAGAGAGAAGTTAGTTAGGCCCATGACTGAGGGGTTGCATCACTCCGAATGTGAGTTACTTACTGGGAACAGCACATGACACTTGCTGATGACAATGCAGCATGGTGACCCAGAAACAATTTTGCTCTCAAAAGATGACCACTTCTACTAGTGCTATCTTTCCACTGAAATATTCCAGAGTTAGACATGGGATTTAGGGTTGAAAGTCTTAGGTCTGGGTCCTGGTTCCACCATTTACCAGTTATGGGGTACTGGACAATTCCATCCTTATCGTCAATAATATATATGTTCGTGTGCGTGTGCGTGTGTTGTACAGTGATAAGTAGGCACTGCTGGCACAATATGATAATAATAATTACCCAGCATGACCAATGACCAAGAAGATCAAGTGATTGGATGCAAGGAAAAGTGCCTTATAAAATGTGAAATGCAATTCCAGATTACGCAAAGAGATCCCGCTCAAACTTTTCATCCTACCGATCTCATTAAACATGTTAGGCGACTTTTATTTTAAATCAGAACCAATCACAAAATATATTGCAATAATTTTTTAAGGCAGTTCTGTCATAGGGACTGAGATGCAAAGTCTACTTTTATGGTGGGGCATTACATACCCATTCTACAATCGGCAAAATGAAGTCTCAGGCAGGTGACATGACTAGGATGTGTTTGGGCAGAGGCTAGGCAATAAAGCCTCAAATTCCTGATCAAGGACATTGCCAGTGTTTACTCACATGACATCATCCTACTTCAAATGTCAAGAGATGCAGAGAAGACCAAGGAAAGCAAACCTCAAGCAAGTTTATAGGAAGGTTATAGAAACATACTTCAAGTTTTGTGCTTTTTTAAAAATAAGAACTCAATAATAGTTGTTTCCTTACTAGCTGTTTCACAGACCAAGAACATCCTTCCTGTCATACCTTACAATCTAAGGAAAAGCCAGCCTATGGTCCACAACCATCATTAGCCATTCTGTATTGTTTATAATTTCAGGAATATTTTCTCCTTGGTAGCAGAGGCCAAGTTGTCCAGGCTGCACAGAAATAAGTGGTACTTGAATTCTCAGCTCAAGCTTTTATCATAATTTTAAATCTTTACTTCCTATTCTATAAAGATTTTGACACATCACAACGTGAGAAAGGGATATGTAATTCTTTGATGATAAATACTTATTTTATGATGTCTTCATTTAATCCTAGAATAAATTTTAAATTCTCAAACTATTCCACATTCCATGGTCAAACACATCCAATGCCACATCAATAATTATGAAACTTTTTTCCCAACTGTATTACATAGATTTCTACCTTCTTGAACAGCAAGTATTTTACATGACATAACCAATGCTTGTAAACTTGGAGTCACAATTATGCACACATTTGTTACTCAATTATGCTTTCAAAGATTATACTGATGTATAAGGCTACTCATTTCTATACCAAATTGATTTAGACAGCTAGTGCTTTTTAAATAATTTCTTGATAATTTTGTCTCCTTGTCAGTTGTCTCTTCTCTCATTGCTATCAATACCTACCTGATTTAAGTAGCAATGTCTTTGTTTCATAGTTGAAGAAACCAGTTGTGTTAGTTTTCAACACTGCATAACAAATTACCACAAAATTAGTGGCTAATAATAATACACATTTATAAATTCACAGTTTCTGTGGGTCAGGAGTGTGTGCATAGCTTGATCAGATGCTTTGCAAGGCTGAAATCAAAGTGTCAGATAGCGCTGCATTCTCATCTGGTGGCTCATCAGGGGAAGTGTCTACTTCTTAGTTTACAGGTTGTTGGAAGAATTCATGGCCTGTGTCTGTAGAACTCATGGTAGTTGGCTTCTTCAAAGCCAGTAGGAAGGAGAGGAAGACCCTCAAGCAAGTCTTCTAGTATGAGGGTGTCTTATATAACATCATCAGAGGAATAATATCCTGTCACCTTTGCCATATTCTATTGGTTAGAAGCAATCACAGATCCTGGCCAAACTCAAGGGAAGAGATTATGAACACCAGGCTATAAAGACCAGGAGGTGAGGATCACAGGGGCTACTTTAAAATATTTAGCCATAGTGATTAAATATCTCTAATCTGAAAATCTGACATCCAAAATGCCCTAAAATGCAAAAGACTTCTGGTGCCAAGCATTTCACAGAAGGGATATTCAACCTATGTCAATTAATCAATCTGCTTAGTATCAAATGCAAAGTTAGAACAATAGACCCAAAACAGGAGTCCAAAGGCCTTTCTGAGTTAGTTACAGTGATTTTTATGACTGTCATTTTAATTACTTTCTGAATTTGGCCATGCTCTCAATAGTCCAGGTATTAAATATGTGATTTTTAGATATATGGATGAGTTTTCAAGCCAGAGGTCACCACTTTCAAGAAATAATATTGCTGCCTCCTATTTTTTTCTTCTGTAGATGGGTTGTGAAAATACTGATCAACCCACTGTCATTTCTACATGAGAAGAGTTTGTTATTCAGTGGATTGAGTGAATCTCTGGCTAATATTCAGTTACTAAAGAATGCCTACTCATGGAAGTAGGCCAGGACAAGGCACTTGGCTATGGTGAAATTCCAGTGACAACAGGCAAAATAAAAGCGGAAGTTTCCCTTCTTCACTCACTCCAAAAAGTAAAAATCCTACCCTCTTATCATATCCTCTTAGGTATTTAACTGCCTATGGAAAATTTTGATACTGGTGATTAAAAAATATTCTTATAAAAGTTATATGTAGGAAATACTTGAATAATCCTAGACAAACGAGAAAAATTGATATTTCCTTCACTGTACCCACGAGTCTGAAACTTGTTTAAATTAGTTTCCTCTTCTAGGCATGAGAAGGTCAGCTCCTGATCCCTCCTTTGGTACACGAGGCAGAGGTCATAGGTAAAGTATTTAGTGTGCATAACAATTTTACACTACAATTGCTCTCAGACTTTACACTCTTTGGAGCAGTTATCTGGCTAACAAGAAATGTATGCAGCAAGTGGAATGAACTTTGGAATCCATTCAAAGAAAATGAAATGCTTGTCACTTCTGTCAGCATTTGTTACATTTCGGAATTATCTGTTGGATGATGAAATAATCTCTCCCTCTTTTAGACAGCACTGGGAAACAAGACAACAGGGTGAGTTTATTCTATGACCAAATCCTATCTGAAAAACAATGTCTCAGATTTAAATTACAGTTGAAACTGCTTTCCCTAGTCATGGTATTTAATTAGTTTGTGCTTGTTTCAACTATGTAAAATTTAATTTCTCAGTGCAAACTCAAAATAATAGAAAAGTTATCAGTATAACAATCTTCAAGCTGTAATTAAAATAATAAAGTTATGTCCAATGTCACCCAATCTGTAAATAAAGACTGGTTTATTCTTTTTTACATAAATTACTGAATGTTGCACATAAGTTAGAGTGGCAGAATAATTATTTGAGATATTAACTAACTTTTTCCCATTTGATCCAAAAGATATGAGGGTCACCATTAACCCCAAGTGAGAGATTAGCAGACCAGGCCAGGGCACAAAAACGTTGAATTATTGAATTCTAAATTCAAATGCTGAAATTCAGGTAAAAGATAAAACATTTAACAGTAGATGAGAACTAGCATACAATTTTTTCCTCACATGTACCCTTCTCCCGACTACTTCCACATGACGAGAATCTTCTATAGAAGCTAGGTAGGTAGAATGCAGAGAAAATTCAAGATAAATACACATGTCTGGAAACTATATGCCCTTCCCATCCACCAGAAAGTCTTACATAGGGGAAATGGGCAGCATGTACCCTTACTTTAAGTTTTATGTTTGGGAATCTCAGAAAAGAAAATACATTATCTACTTTGTCTTAGAGGAAGTGGACATCAGGCTTCACAGAAAAGTCCTCCAAGCCACGCAGTGGAACTGTGAAAATGGTGGCATTACATATGTACTAGGCATAAAAGAGCAAGAGACTTCAAACACACATCCACATCCTCAACTCTGGTTTCCTATGGCTGGAGAGAAGCATCTAAAGTATCCTATGGGTTACAGATACACTCAGATGATCAGAGAAAGATAAAATGATGGCCTGTCTACCAGAAGACTCTTTGCTCACACTGATAAAGCCTGTATAGTTCCCACCAGGAACCTGCTGGATATGGCTGCTCCTTGGCAATGATAGCAACAACAGGCAGAGAAATTCTAGGTAGACAGGGGCAGGACCCTGGTGAAGACCCACCTTCAAGCCAAGAAGCCTGAGGCCACAGCCCAAAGTGAGAACTTCTATCCCTGTTTTCCTGCTTGAATGTCACCTTTTCCTAAACCACTGATGGTCCTGCCCCACCCTACATGCTGTGCCTATAAAGACCCCAGACTCAGCTGGTGGAGAGAAGCAGCTGGACATCTGGACTATGGCTGGATGTTGTAGAGAAGCGGATTGACTTCAGAGGGACAACTTGATGGCACAACATTGGAGAACAATCTGGCTGGAGACGGCTGGACTTCAGGGGAAGATTTCCTGCCCTCCATCCCCTTTTCAGCTCCCCTCCCCGCTGAGAGCCACTTTCATCAACCATAAAATCGCCTGCACTTACCATCCTTCAATTCATTCATGAGACCTCATTTTTCATGGATGCTGGACAAGAGCTCAGGAGCCAGGAGGACAGATACAAAAAGCTGCCACACTGGCCCTCTGCCCTCGCTGGTGGAGGGCAGCCATCCCACACAACAAGGCAAACAGCCCACTGAGCTGTTAACACTTAAGCCCTTCACAGACAGCAGTGCTAAAAGCACTGTACACACCCTCTGAGATTTTGTGGGTTGCAGACACGCCAATCTGAATGCTGCTGCAGGGCCCACACAGAGTTCACTCCTGCTGGCACTGAAGCGGCCAAGTGGTTCCAGTGCTTGTGTACTCCAGTTCCCACCTCGTTGACTTGTGTGTGCCCTCCCACAAGGAGTTGAGAGTGGCAGGCTAAGTAAACAGGCACCCTTGTTGCACGTCCCGGAAAGGGGTCAGGGAAATACCCTGCTTCAGCAGGCAGGTAGTAGCAAGTCTAGTGGCCTGGCAGCAGGTCCAAGATGCTTCTTCTCTCTCTACCCCAAGTTGCCATGCAAGTGCTGAAGACAACTGGGATGAGTTAACACCTTGAGTGTGAGGCCAGGTTAGATCCAAGCACCTTTTCCTTGTTCTCTGCAGCGGCATTTACACAAGCTCCCCAGAGAATGAGGGTACATAAACAACAAAGACACAATCCTGGACCCAAGTCATTAATTTAGATTCAATTCGCCTGGAATGAACTAAAGTAACTTCCTGCAATAAGTGAGGAATGGGGTAAAACAGAAAATAACTTGAACACCAAAAGGAAACAAAGTCACCCTTTTGCACACCTGAGAGTGTGACTGTGATATTTGCACTCACCACATCAGTATTTAGATAAAATTCTAAATTCTAAAATATAAATTTTTAACACACTCTTTAAAGTATTCAACAAAATTATGTTTCTTCAGGGATGATGAAATTTAACAAGCCAGGTAAAGAGTCTTAATGTCTTCCCATTAAAACCATCCTTCTGTTATATTTTTGTTGAGCTCATGTGTCCCTGTGTGTATTTTTGGTTTTATAATTGCTATATTTGAACAATTTTTGCCCTATGTTTGCTCTCACATATTCACAGAATAAGTACTAGTACAGAATCAGATATGTCACACGCACCTCCAAACATCCTACTCCTTCAAGTTTTAGTGTGTGTTGCATCTATCACATACACCAATTATGTGCAGAATAACTCCATGTACACACAATTTGAAAGGGAGTATTTCTCCCGCTCTGAGGTAGGATTGCCTGAGCTTTAAATTGCCTTGAAGAACGAACTGTTCAGATTCCTGTGTTTTGTTCAATCATAACAATAAGAGTGCAATAAACATCTATACCCCAAATGGTCAGAAAATTGCAAACAACTTCAATCCAGTTTTTTAAAAAGATGCTATGCCTGTCAAAAGTAAGCCATATACTTAGCAGGACCACACGGGATCATCTGGAGGAAAAAATAAAATAAAAGGAATTTGTCATACTGCATCACATTAGGTTTGTCAAAGGAAAGATGTGCGTTGAATATCTAATTAAAAGCAAGTCTTGTGTGGCAGGTCATCTTCCTCGCCACGCCTACATGTGTTTGTGTGTCTGTGTGTGTGGCTTTTAAATTAATATCATGTCAATTAGCCCAGGAGAGCCTTTTAGTGTAAAAATGAACAAGGAACTCCTAAAATGAAATATGTCCAGTCTTACTTTACAGAAGCCCTTTAATAATTATAACCAAATTTATCTCTTTTTTTTTTAATCTTCTTTCTTTCTTTTTTCTTTTTTTGAGACTAGGTCTCACTATATATTGCCCAGGCTGGTCTCAAACTCCTAGTCCCAAAGTACTATCGCTAATCCCAAAGTACTAATCCCAAAGTCCCAATCCCAAAGTCCCTAATCCCAAAGTACTGAGATTACAGATGTGAGCCTCTGCACCAGGCCTAATTTTAAGTATATATTATAAAAATCCCCAGATCCTTAAAAGATTATTTTTTCCTCCAAATCAGAGGACACTGTTGTCAGTGGTGGTTTTGACACTTTATTTTTGCTATTAAAAATAAAAACAAATCTGTGAGACAAATGCATCTACTAACAGATTAGCAACACATGGCAAACCTTTTCAATGTAAAAAAATTAAAGCCTATTTTTTAAAAGCAGTTTCAGTTTCACAGCAAAATTAAGAGAAACATACAGAGATTTCCCATACACCTTCTAATACAACACATGCATAGCCTTCCCCGTATCACCCCCACCAGAATGGTACATCTGTTAAGACTGATTAACCTACATTGACACATCATAATTACCCAAAGTCCACAGTTTACACTAGTGTTGACTCTTGCTGTGTGCATTCTATGGGTTTGGACAAACATATAATGAATCCACCATTATGGTATAATTTAGAGTATTTTCACTGCCCTAAAAATCTATGCTCTACCAATTCATGCCTCCCTTTCTGCTAACCCCTAACAACCTCTGATCTTTTTACTGTCTCCATTGTTTTGCCCTTTGACAACCTTATACAGTTGGAATCATACAGTATGTAGCTTTTTCAAATTTGTTTATTTCACTTAGTAATATACAGTTAAGTTTCTTCCATTCCTTTTCAGTGCAAAATACTATTTCATTGCATATATTCATTTATTTATCCATTCACCCACTGAAAGACATCTTGGTTGCTTCCAAGTTTTGGCAATTATGAATAAAGCTACTATAAACATCTGTATGTAGGTTTTTGTGGAGGCATACGTTTTTAACTCCTTTGGATAAATACCAAGGAACGTGATTACTGGGAAGTATGGTAAGAGTATGTTTACTTTTGTAAGAAACTGCCAAACTGTCTTCCAAAGTGGCTCTGGCTGTACCATTTCACATTCCCAGCAATGGATGAGAGTTCCTGTTCTTCCACATCCTCACCAGCATTTTGTGATGTCAGTGTTTGGATTTTGACCATTCTAATAGATGTATAGTGGTATCTCATTGTTGTTTTAATTTGCATTCCCCCCTGGTGACATATGATGTGTAGCATGTTTTCATATGCTTATTTGCCAACTGTATATTTTCTTTGGTAAGGTATCTGTTAAGGTCTTTGGCCCATGTTTGAACTGGATTGTGTGTTTATTGTTGAGTTTTTAAGTTCTGTATATTTTAGATAATAATCCTTTTTCAAATGTCTTCTGCAAATATTTTCTCCCAGTCTGTGGTTTGCCTTTTCGTTATCTTGACATTATCTTTTACAAAGCAGAAGTTTTTAGTTATAGTGAAGTCTTCATTATTAATTAATTATTTCATGAATCATGCCTTTGGTGTCCTATATAAAACATCATCGCCATACCCAATGTCATCTAGGTTTTCTCCCATGTTATCTTCTAAGAGTTTTTTAGTTTCGTGTTTCTGTTTAGGTCCATAATCCATTCTGTGTTAATTTTTGTGAAGGTTGTAAGGTCTGTGCCCAGATTTAATTTTTTGCATATGGACATCCAGTTGTTCCAGCACCATCTGTTGAAAGACTGTCTTTGCTTCATTGTGTTGCCTTTGCTCCTCTATCAAAGATCAGTTGGGGAGGACACTTTCGGCAGTAAGAGAAAGTCTGATTACCTGGCAGGCAGTAACATATAAGAATCAATGGTTTTAGAATCATCTAGGTCTAGTTTTGAACCCAGCAACACCTTCTTACTAGCTGTATGATCATTAGAGCCAGATATTTAAGCTTGTTCAGCTTCAGTTTCCTTACTTGTAAATGAGAGTCCATGGCTCCTGCTTCAGTGTTTAGAGGCAACATATAGCACAGTATAGCAATCAGGAGTATGGACTGTGGAATCAGGCTGCCCGAATTGGAACCCACATTCTACTACTTACAAAGCATGTAACCTTGACAAGGTGGTGAATCAGTCAGTGCCTCAGTTTTCTCATAAGATTATTTCTAATATGATCTGAAATGTCTGCCATTATAACTGTCACACTCATAACTTGTTAGTGTCCGATAAATAATAAATATGTGCTGCTGCTGTGTTCATCACTATTATTATCACCACCTGCCACTCTGCAGTTGAACCATTTCTCTCTCACTTTGCCTTACACGCCAGCATCAGGCATGCAGTATTAGTGTGGGAGCATTTCTCCTTATATAAACAGAGCCATAAGACATGTTGGGAGAGCCTCCACTCTTTTTTAAGCTATTGTCTTTATATTCTGGAGAATAACATTTTTGAGTCTTTGTTTTCCCTTCTTAAACTGTATAGACCACAGGATTCTTTTTGAAAACCAGTATGTAATTCATAGAAGTCATCCTTCAAAGTGTATACAATTAAGCAGTTTTTAGTATATTGTGTAACCATGACCACTATCTAATTCTAAAACATTTTCATCACCTACCAAAAATCTTAAAGTCACTGGCAAGTGAATTTTGTATTCAGCATGCAAACTTGGGGGATTTGATTCAATTATTGTTTCACCTACTATATCACTGTGGCAGAGACTGTTAGCTGCTCACTCCAATACCCATTGTCCCTTCTTCCTTAAGCTAGCTGTATGGCTGCCCAGATTTCCCTGCACCTAGGCATGGGTATGTAACCAAATTCTTGCCAATGAGATGTAAAAACAAAGTGAGGGGTAGCAACTGGAAAATCTCTTACGAGCCACCTAATATGCACCTTTTCTCCATTTGTCCTTTCCTCTTTCTCACTGGCTGGAATATAGGTGTAATGACTGGAGTTCTGGTGCCATTTTGGATCACCAAGTATCCTTGCAAATAGGAGGCTTGGATGATTTAGAAGGAAAGTAGAATAAGCTGCATCTCTAGCACCTTTGATCATACTGGACCTGACATTTCTATCTCTGGAAAGTTTCTTTTACATAAGGAAAAAACAAATGTCTACTTTTATGCCACTGTCACGGGAAGTTTCAGGCACACACAATGGACTTAATATTAAATGACACAATGTTTTAGCCATATTCCCATCAGTGTCGTGCATTATTAATTGCCAGGAAGTTAGGGTACATAAAAAACTGAGGCCAATTTCTTCTGCTATTAATAAGAATTATACCAGATTGGTGCCCAGCACAGAATACCATAGTTTTCAACAACTTACTTAGCTTCCTATACACATTCTCCACACACACATTCATTCATTCTTTGGGGCATATGTAATACATAAAGGTGAACAGTCCCTATAGAAACTTGGCCAGCACTGGTAACTGGTCCTACATTCAAACCAATTTACTAAATTGTACTTTCTAACTGGAGTCAGGAAACCATCTAAACATACATATGTCAATGCTCAAATCCATCAAAAGGCAATCGAGTATGCAAAGCAACAGCCCCATGTGGGAATATAACTGCAAACTATAATAATGTCTATCTGAAATTTTCTGTGCTCATCAGCTCCTCCGAACCTGCTTCATATGTAACTGAGTTTAAGACTTCTTTAAAAAAATCAAGCGCTGTTTCTGAAGATTTTCTTATTAAGAGGATGAGATATCCTGAATTAATGATACTTGCAATGTAAGTACTTTGCCATTATCCCAGTGAACTGACCTAAAAACAAAAATATTCCAACAGTCAGAATTAAAATGTTAACATTCAGAACTCCTAGAGAGTATAAATTATTTAACTCATTTTTGTATCCCCTGTTAGTACCTATATTACTGTGTTGAATACAGTTGATGCTCAGTAAATGGTTGTTAAGTTGAATTCCTGTATTCTTTAAACTGCATCATTTTAACAATGTAAGTAACAGATCTTTGTGACCCCGGAAAAACTGCTTTTCATTTCTTCTTCCATTACAAGAGGAAAATGTTACCCTGTCTCTAAGATTAATGAAGACATGTATGCAAAGTGCTTAAGGCAGCACCTGATACAGAAGAGGGTAATAAATGATAGTTACTATCATGATAGTCAATAACTATAATTATTGTTATTGTTACCAATATTGTTATTAATATAGTTATTATCACTATGGCATCAATAAATGATATGTACTCTCATTACTAGTGTTAACATTTTAATTGTTATTATTACTATTGTTGTTATTATGTTATTATTTTTACTCTGCTTAAGATTCTGTTCCATGTGCTGGAAAAACAAAGTATTGTCAAACATATTCCTTGCTTAAAAATATGCTAGGGCAAAATGATCTATATGTATAAAAAGATAAGTAAAGTTGCAAGGTAGGAGGGTTTCAGTCCCCAGCAGCATGCTACAACAAATTGACAACATTCCTGAAACAAGACCACAGACTTATTTCCTAGTATGAATTTTTTTAATTGCCTTGTGTCCAACTGCACCTCTAGCCAAACCTTTGTTTGCCTTTTCTTGCATTCTCTCTTCTTAGCCCCTTCCCTAAATCCTGCCCTCTGAAATCTCAATATACCTGCTTCTTTTTCCCAGACTTGGACTAAAATTCCCTTCTTGGAAGATGATTTCTGAAGAGTAAGAGCCTGGTACTAGACTGCCCCTCAGTCTGAGTCAAGGATTCTCTGTATCTGTGTAGGGTCTTTCAGGCAGCCTGAGTAGGCATGCCACGAGCTGGTTCCATGAGCAAAGATAGTGAGACCCATAGGAGCTTGGAGAGAGAAGCCCAACCTGAGGACCAGAATGAGAGCTGGCTTCCTGGAGCAGGTAGGACTCGTATTGAGTTAAGAAAGGAAAGTCTAGAGAGGAGGGAAGGAAGACATATCAGGCAGAAGAGGTCCTGTGAGCAAAGCACTGAACTGATAATACGATATGAAACAAAAAGTGGTCTCAGCAAGTTGGAGCTAAGAAGTTCTAAATAGATATTGTCAGAAGCAAGGTTAGAGTTAAGCAGGAATCAGACTAAGGTGTTTTGATGTTAAATTGTGTTTCAGGAATATGACATTCCAAAAACACATAATGGGCTTTGGCGTACAAGTACCCACTGTGTCAAGAGCAAAGTGCATTTTATTTGTTACCAATATTATGTAGATAAGTGCACAGTGTATGTAGAATGGATGCGCAGCCAGTTGATGTTTGTGGAGAACTGGGAAGGAAGTTGAGTCTACTAGGAAGAACTCTAAGAATTTAAAGTTTCCATTAAATATCAAATTTGAAACACAGTATCTTAGGGTTCAAGATCATCCAGAACACGTTTATTTTAAAGGTCAAGAAGACAAGGTTTAGAGAGTTCTATGACTTGCCTAAAGTCTCACAGCCAGTTGGAAATGAAGCTTCAACCCAACAACACAAACCCTGCTCAAGTTTTAAGCTCTATAAATGACACCTTGATACCAAATCCCATATTTTCAATGTTGGTGTTGCAATTTAATTACAGATACAGACATTTTCTCCTAGCAAAAGTCACATCTATATGTTTAAATAATATAGATCTTTAATTCTTTTTTTAGTATTCATTTTCTTCCTTGTCAACCTCAAGTTGAAACTGAACTTAATAACACACACACAAAACTAAATTGTTCTCCTTTTGGAAACTTTCCATTGGGTAATAAGGCTACCATTTTTTAAATTTAACAAAATTATTACAATGTTCTCTTACTTTAAAATTACCATCAACAACCAGGGAAAACAGGATATAAATTTTAAAATGAGTATTTAGAAATTGCAACAATTCAATAATATTATTATTTAAATAATGTCTTGTTAGTGTTTTACTTCAGTTGGTCAGCCTGATTACAATTTTAGTTTAAAGATGCAAATTTCTACCTACTCTGAAATAGCACTAACTCTAAAAACTAAAAAAAAAAAAAAAATCATGTCTATCCATATTAGAAAATTTTAAAATTCTAGGAGAAGGTGTGCTGCATCGAAAGGACATTTTGTCACTGCTCACAGCCCAAAATATCCTCTCATATTTTCTTAAATTTAGGTATGAGATATCTGACTTTTGCTCATGTGATTCCAGAAAGCTGTCTGACCACTCCAGTTCTACTGAGCACCCCTCTGTGCAGACCTCTGATGCCAAATGACCTTGTTCAACCACTAGAAGAATCCCCAACCACGCCTCTTCAGCTGCCTTCCACTACTGATGGATGGTGCCTCCACACATGACTAAGTCATAAATGGTCTATTTAGGATAGGCATTTAAACTCAATGCACAGGTTGATAGCTTCAGCATTACCTTACAAACAACTAAGGGACTCCTTGGAAAGACAGTTGTCCTTCCGTAAGGTGAACTTGCTCTTTATATTAAGGACATCTAGTACAGGGAAGCAACAAATTATTCTTTGGTGCCTCAAGTGGTTTTCTGAGGTATAATTTAAGTCTTATGCTTATGCTTATTAAGACAGTTCTGAAGTTAAGCAGCAAATATTCATCTCCTTACATTGATAACTATACTAAAGATATGTGATATTCATCATTCATTTCAGAGTGTTCTAGTTTGCTTAATATTAACTCTAAGTGGTGACCATCTCAGGAATTTGAATACTAACCTAAAGAAAAATAGTTGGAGTTCATGCCTAGCAAGAATTTCTGTAATACTGAAATTTCACCATTATTGACAAAGTTCTCTTTGGGAAGGGCCTCACAATACGAAACATGAAAATGCCCCCCAAAGAGTCATAAAATTCACACATGTTATTTATGTATTTCCAACTAATGTTAACATTTTTTAAACCAAATTTTACTCTAAATTTGAGAGGTTGTTTGATCCTAAAAATCTGTCTGCATTAGTGTTGGGGCTTTTAATGCTTCACATTTTATTACTTCCAGTGTCTTTTAGATAATTAATCTTGGTATCTATTTGTTGTTTGGAATAAATGGCAGAATCCTAGCAAATGGTGGACAGCTCATAAATAAAAGATAGGGGCTGTGTAAGCTGTAAGGAAATTAGAACTTGATAAAGAAAAAAGAATTATTTTTCCCTTAAAGGATAATGGTTTTCATTAATTCCAAAGGTCAAGTGTAAAAAAATAGTCCCTCTCCTTCATTACTGAGATTCATCATCCTGACATTATTTACTAGAGGTACAGTTCATGAACTCATAGGAGGCCCCATGATGTTGGGTTCTGCTATCATACTTTTGACTATTGCTTAATTATATCATGAGGCAAAAATATATTAAATCTTGGGCACCGAGCTTTGTCACTTTGTTTCAGTGATTTTCCAGTTCAACCACTGCTAATACAAACAGTTACCATTTATTTTGTGCTATTTGCCAGATATTATCCCAAGTTTTTATTATACATGCATTGTAAAATATCTCAGTCATTAAAGCACACTGAAATAATGAAGCAAATATGTGTGCAACCACTAGCCATTTAAACAAATAGAAACATTTTATATTTTAAAAAATCAGTAACATATTATAGATAGGGCTAAAGTGTACTATGCATAGCATCCCAACCAATTATCTGTCCTCCTCTGCCTACAGAGGTTAGCGAACATCCCAAAGTTGAAGCATATTTTTTGCACCTGTCTTTACACATATTTTCTCTAAATGAAATCTAATAAAGATTTATATAACATTAAAATGAGAACAAATGATACCATATTATAAAATGGTATCCCTTCCCCTGAATATTTTATTTTTGAAATCTATCTATTTTAATACATGTAGATCTATTATTTATTTATATAGTGTTTATTGTATAAATAAGCCATAGGTCATTCTCCCATTTACCTTCTGATGGATATTCATGATTTCTTTCATTTTTAGGCTATAACATTCAATATTTAATTGAATGTAAGTGTAAGATCTTCTCTAAGGTGGGTTTTAAAGTGAAATTGCTGGGATTTAGGACATGAATATATTCAACTTTACAGACATTGCCAAGTTGTTCTTTAAAGTGGTTATACCAATTTATGCTCCCACCAGCAGTATAGGAGTGCTTCTCATAACCTTACTTTCTCACTGACAATTGCCTTTGTTGGTTCTTCCAATTTGTTGCCCATCTGATGGGTATGAAGTGCTATTTCTGTTATTTTAATTCATAAATCCCTTATGATGAGTAAGGCTGAGCACCTCTTCCATGTGTATTAGCCATCCATGTCTCTTTCTAATGATTCATTTTTTTCTATTGGGCTGTTCATCTTTTTAAGAATGATCTCTAGGAGTTCTTTTTTATATATATACTTTAAGTTCTGGGGTACATGTGCAGAACGTGCAGGTTTGTTACATAGGTATACACGTGCCATGGTTGTTTGCTGCACACATCAACCCGAAATCTACATTAGGTATTTCTCGTAATGCTATCCCTCCCCAGCCCCACACCCCCCAACAAGACCCCGTGTGTGATGTTCCCCTCCCTGTGTCCATGTGTTCTCATTGTTCAACTCCCATTTATTAGTGAGAACATGTGGTCTTTGGTTTTCTATTCTTGTGTTAGTTTGGTGGGAATGATGTTTTCCACATCTACAACCATCTGATCTTTGGCAAACCTGACAAAAACAAGCAATAGGGAAAGGATTCCCTATTTAATAAATGGTGTCAGGAAAATTGGCTAGCCATATCCAGTAAGCTGAAACTGGATCCCTTCCTTACACCTTATACAAAAATTAACTCAAGGTGGATTAAAGACTTAAATGTAAGACCTAAAACCATAAAAACGCTAGAAGAACACCTAGGTAATACCATTCAGGACATAGGCATGGGCAAAGACTTCATGACTAAAACACCAAAAGCAATGGCAACAAAAGCCAAAATAGACAAATGGGATCTGATTAAACTAAAGAGCTTCTGCACAGCAAAATAAACTATCATCACAATGAAGAGGCAACCTACAGAATGGAAGAAAATTTTTGCAATCCATCCATCTGACAGAGGGCTAATATCCAAAATCAAGAAGTTCTTCAAATATTACATAATTTTTTTGCCAGTTATGTACATTACAAAGAATATCTTCCAGCTTGTGTCTTGTCCTTTTACCTTGTTTATGACATTTTTAGGCATATTAAATTTCTAAGGCATTAAAATGTTAATATAATTTAAAGTATCAATATTTTCTTTTACAGGTTGCACTTTTTATGTCCTAGTTAAGTAAATTCTAATACAAGTTTGTTTTTAAGTTTTAAGGTCATGCTTTTCACACTTACACTTTTAATCTGTCTGAAATTTGTTTTTGTGTAACCATTTATTACATCCTTTAGCAATTATTTCTAACAGCACATCTGTGATATACCAAGTTCTTTTTTACATGTGTCTATTTATAAGTTCTTTACTTATCTATATTGTTCTATTTGTCTAACTACGTTCTAATACCACACTTTTAATTCTTATAGCTTTGTAGCAAATAGAGCAACACTCATCTTTTTCTTCTTCAAAATCATTCTAGTTATACTAGATATGTGGACTAATTTGTGGGGAAATTGGCATCCTCATGACATTAACACTTCCCATTCATGAACATTTTATATCTCTCCATTTATTAGATCCCGTAATCCTTTAGTAAACATTTATCATCTATCTTGAGGAATTTTGATAAGGTTGATGATGTATTCCTGGTATAATGAAATGGAGACACTAATACAGAAACCTGATGATCACAGTAGAGAGAAAGCCTGTCATGTGTCCACCACAGTTAGACGCTCAGCTCTCCTAGAGAATCCCTATGTGACCCATCCAGTCTCTCCAGGGCAGAGCATGGACTGGCCTTTCTGAGAGCTGCCTGCTAACCAGTAGTTTACCATTTCAAACAATAAAAAATGGAAACAGTTTGCTATTTAAAACAATCCAGGCTTTTTGTTTCTCTTTCCTCTTTTCTCTTTCTCTTATTTATATCTGTTTTGCCTTTCTGAGATGAAATTAATTATTGGTTCCATAGGCTTCATGTGTACACAGGTAAATAATGTGGTGTTAATTAACTTTATATCTTTGAGTTATTCATTAATACTCCATTTTGTACCTCTTTCAGACTTCAGTTTTTATAGTTTTGTTACTACTGTAAGTGGTATCTTTCTAAAATTACATTTCTCCAATATATTTTTTCCATTTTTCATTAAATATCTCTATATTGCAAAATGGAGCTATTTATTGTCTACCTCAGGTTGTTCTGAGAAATACATATACACCCCTTAGTAAAGTGCTTGGTGCATATCCGGCCTTCCCCAGCTTCCTTTTTCCTTTCCATAAAAATGTAGAAATGATTTAGAGTATTAGTTTAGAATACAAAGTAAAATCAGAAAACGTGAAGTTATATGAAATATTTATGTGCGAAACTTAAAGCGTTTTTTATGTATATAGTTCATTACTGGTAGAGACATAATACATTAGGTAAGCCTTGTAAAATACAGGCAAATAATAACACTTAAAAACCCCACAGGGTAACAGATTTTACAAACTATGTAGGATGTTCTGATTTTTTCTTTGTAATATCATATAACTTAAAGTAGCAAATGTGCTATAAACCAAATCTATGCTTCTTGTCTCAATGTATTTGCCCAAGGTAGAATTTTGGTAGCCAACTCAAGTTATAGTTGTGAGTATCCCAAAAAAACAAAGATTAAGTTGGAATGACTTACCTTTTTTAAACATCTGACCCCTCCAAAATCACTGCACTGTTCTCCTTTGCATAAAACTAGTTAAGAAAAAATATAATGGTCACTAATCAATAAAGCTTTACGAAGTTATAGTAGTTAAGAAAAAATATAATGGTCACTAATCAATAAAGCTTTACGAAGTTATAGGCAATTTAGAGCATGTGTATATTTGCAATTAAATGTTAGTTCATTCTTCTCTTTATTCCACAAACAGTTATGGAAGAAGCAATTAGATCACATTTGTTCCTAAACATTCTGTCAGGAATGCGCTGAATGAATTCAGGTGGGAAGATGCTAATGAAAGAGTGAGTCATTCTTCAGTGACTCAAATGCTCCTGACACATTGCTAATTTCCTTGTATTTATGAACACTAAATATTCTAAAACAGTAGCCAGTTTAGAAATATAATTAAGCAAATTAAATTATCTTCAGGTACTAGCACTTCTATTCTAACATTTCATTTCCTTTGACAGGAGTGGGGAGGAGGTTGGTGAGCCCCTCAAGAATACATGGAAACAGTTATATTCCATTTTACTTGAGTATGTATGTATTGGTTGAGTGGATTTTTCAGTTCGTAGAAACAATACTGCCCCACACCAGTTAACCGCCTTGCAGCCAACCAATGGAGAAAATATAATTTACTTTAAAGCAGAATCATTTTCAGTCAATTGCATTTCAGTCGAGTTTCAGCAAATTAATGACTTGCCCTAAAAAACAAACTGTTTACACACTGTGATTAAAGGTAGGCATTTCTGAAGATCTCCTCGTGAAAGCTCACCTCCATTCCACAAAAGACACCTCTATTTTACCAGTCATTCAAAGGAACACTCAACCCCCTCAACTGGTATAAATATTTAAATAACTTCTCTTTTATACCAAGGTACAATAGTGGCTTCAATAACCACTGTGTTTACCACAAAGCTACAGGCAAATGAAGTGTGCACTAATTACACACTGAAGAAACCTCATTCTTTAACGAATTTTGTTAATTATCATCCTGTTTTTGTAGCCAGCTCACAATGAAAATCAACATGATCTGTTTCTTGACTATTTCAATAATGAATAAAAGCCTTTGACAAACATCTTATTTCTCTCTGCAAACAATGCAAATTATATACATGCAGAATTTCAGGCAATGATTGGAAGTTTAGCTGCCTGCTGTGGCTTCTAGACAAAAGGCTCATGTAAATAGTGTCTCAAAGTGCAGAGAACGAAATTAGCCCTCTAAGAGGAAGCTAGCTAGAAAGTTTTTCTAATGCAATGCAAAAGTTAATTCACTCCAATAGGCCCTCGTTGAGAAGGGATTGAGAAAGTGTCACTGAAAGGTCAAAATGACCACTTATTTTGGTCAAAATAAATTATGTTTTTAGGTGAAAGAGTGCCACAGATAAGGCAGGCTGTTCTGGTTTTCAAAAATTATTTACATTTTTGAAAGAAATTTTTTCTGGAAGAATTTTTAGTAAAGAAAGGGTGTGAGAGAAGAAAAGTCAAAGCCCTTAGAAGAGAATAGCAATACTTTCACCTGGAGTGAGACACAGTGTTTCCTAGAGTTAATGCTACCTCTGTCCAAAATGCTCTGTGTGCTGGGGATACATTTGTTACTTCCACAACTATCAATTTCCAGTTGGCAAACATCCCTGAATTTACATTACTTATGATAAACCTATACACTGGCTTGAAGAGACATCATGACAGATAATCCCAAATATTTTTTTTATCACCTCATTAAAAACTAAAGTCATTCATACCATTTTAACAAGAACGCTTTGCATTTAGAAGGATGTTCACATTTATAAGGCCCTTTTCATGCATCTTCTGTGATGGAATTCTCACAGTGTTTTCAATATAAAATATTAACAATAAGGCAATAGAGGATAGGCATGGTGGGTTTTCTCACCAGGACTATTCTCTATTCATTTGTGATTAAACCCTCAACACAAATGAGCACTTATCACAAGCAAGTGCTGGGCTAAATCCTAGGGACCTGAGAATCAACAGAGATCCTGTCTTCAAGGAGCAGAACTGTTAATCTGGTAGGGCAGGTTTGGGATAGTAGGGAAGACATACTTAAAATCAGATAGGTGTGTACAAACAGAGTATGCTGCTCAACTATTTTTCATCTCTCAACCACTTGCTTTTGTCAAGTGATTCTTGTGACCTATACCAGGAAGGTTTCTTGTTGATTCTCTCCTTCTGCTGAAGAGCCTCCTCCCAATAAGACAGAAACTCATAAATAAGGGGCATGAAAGGGAATTCCACCTTTCTGGTTACTAATATGAGTAGCAACTCATGTCTGAACTCTTCCCCTAGACAGACAGAAATTATGGCGACTCATCTTCCAATGTTGATTTAGGAAATAAAGTTACACTTTCAAAGTTTTCTATCTGTGGGCCAAATGAAGCTCTCACGTATGGAGACACGCCTTCCACAGAAATTGTTAGAACTTCACACACTTATTGGGAGACTGAAGTAGCTTCTGGTAGTTGAGAAGCTTTGAAGTTTTCTTTGTTTCCTCTCTTTTTCTTGTAAAACTCCAGCTTTGTGGAGTGACTACTCGTGTTGGTAGGTAATTCCTTTTTCAGATAAAACAGGTAAAATGCCTCCACCCACTCAATTACTATGAGTAAGCTAATTATAATTATTAAAAGGTAATTACAAATTACCTTTGAGGAAATTCAACAGCATGTACAGTTTTCATTTTAATGGAAATCAATGTAATACTAGGTAGTAACAATAATGTTTATGACACCCTTTGATGCTTATCAAGTGACAAAAATTGGTTTCAGTAGAACTACTGTGACAATTCCATTATGTCCATAATTAGTTCATATTATTCAATTTCCTTTACGGCAAAAATGATATAATAATTAGACTTGTTTATGAAGTTTTCATGTAGTACCTACACAGCAGCACTTACCAGGACTTTGCATAAATCAAACTCAATATGAGCTAAAATATTTTGGATTTCACATAACAGCAAATGGGACAAAATTAAGATATAATTGCAAAATGTTGTTCATAAGAAGGAAAACTAAAACTTAGTGACAACGTGTAGGTCCATAGTAGATCACAAAGAAAGCTGTAAACAAACAAGGAAAATGTTTACATTACATATGCAGAGGCAGGCTCTGCATATTCAGGCTTACTGAGAAGAAAAACCCAATATATGAACCACATGACAATGTATTATAGTACCATTGGGAGCCTCCACCGCCATTCCTGCCCATACTGGGCCATACGCTTTGAGAAAGATGTGAATGCCCACACCAAAAACATGTAAATGACAAAAACAATAAGAAGTGGCTTGTGAATGGTGGTGAAGAGAACCAATTTACTCAGTGTCTGAAAGAGAAGCACAGCACGTGACGCAATATGCAAAAGATATGCTCTTGACAGAGGGCAGTCAGGAGGTCGGGCACAGAAAGTAGAAATAAAGTCACTTGTATGTTTGTTTTGAGGGTATTCTAAGATGTTATTTTCTGCGATCCCACCCTTTTATGTTGGATAAGAAACCCACTGGCTTATATACACGACATCCTCTAATTCCAATATGAATACTTCTAGGAACACAAGGTCATCACTATACAGAACCACATTTAGAACTTTCACAAGCTATCTGTCCAATTCTCACGAAGAAGTCCAAATTACAAATCACAGTTTGATTTGCAAGCTGTCTCTTGACATCTCCAGTCAACTATACTATTGCTTTCATTTAAGAGCTCATTTTCTAGACTTTTTTCCCCTAAAACCACCACTAGAGAAACAAACTTCCATAAAACAAGTATCACTATCACTCTGAAGTAAGAATTTCTAAAAAGAAGCCAGAATTGGAAGATAGTAGAAGTTCCACTGACCCGTAAAACAATCTGGACTTTACTTATAAATCTCCTTTTTGCTTTACTCATTTAAATTATTACCATTTTATGTTCAGACGCGCTGGCAAAACATCAGTATTTTAATGTGAATCCTCCACATGCAGCCCCAAACAAACTTTAACGCTTGAGTATAATGTTTAAATCTCACCAGACCCAGGAAAAGCCAGAAAGTTGCCCTACACAGTCTGTCCACTGTGCTATCAATTTGTCTCCCCCTCCTCTCACAGACACGAGAAAATACCATCCAAACCTCTTCAGATTTGCTAAAAACCACCACCACAAGTCAGAATCAGCCACGGAACCTCAGTGTTTTCTGTGAATAAGTAGAAGAAGCGACACTGTACCGAGTCTTCAGTTTTGTGACCATTCAAGAGGTCAGACAGGAAATCTTCATGGAGGCTCTCTCTTCGAATCAGTGTAAATTCCCGCAGGAAAACAGCCCCTTGGCTTTGGTCTCCGCATACCTAGAGAGATAAGGTAGCTGAATTAAGCCTTCAGACAGAGCCTGGAGGGATTGGGCACTGTGCGATTAGTTGCAGAAAGCTCTTGGATTCATTTCAAGTCTGATTAGAGCAATCAAAAACAATGTATGCAAATACATACCAATGCAAGAACCGCTAGAACATTCTGGCATGTGGCTCCTCCAATGGATGCCAGGAACGTCCCCTGCTAAGTTGATGCCTCTTAACTGATGGTTGTACAATCTCAAAATCCAGTGATTATAGGTTATCTCTGTGGCCAGGTCCAATACGGTCAGGCTCCTAAACTCACTCTATTGGGCTATCCATGGATCTGAACTCAAATGTGTCTTGGACCCACAGGGATCTATCCTTACTCCAATAAATTCCAGCACCCCCCATGTCCTGTTAAATATTTATCATGTAAGAAAAGCCTGCCTTGAGCCCAGAACTGACTTCCTGGGCTATTCAAGTGCTTTAGAACCAGATGTACTTTAGCTGCTCCTGAAGGAGGTATTGGAGAACTTTCATCTAGAGCTTATCACATTCCAGGTTCTTTACAAAGGTTATCTTGTGACAGCCCCAAAAGGTGTCTGTTATCAGCCACACTTTACAAATTAGGAACTAAAGGCACAAAGGGTTTCAGGAATTTGTCAAGTTAGTAAGTGCTGAAATCAGCATTCAAATACAGCATTCAAAAACCCTCATCTTTTCATTGTATCATTTGGCTACTGAGCTATTCAAGCCTCCTCTGGTGAGAGGCAAATTGTTAAGTAACTCCTATACATTCAAGGTATAATCAATTCACCCAGGCCTCCTCCTACCTCTCTATGCCTCAGTTTACTCACCATACAACAGGAATAACAATGTTGCATTGTTGAGAAAACAGGAAATGACATGTAAAATGCTTAGTCTGATGCCTTTCATATAGTAAGCTTTCAGTAAATAGCAGCCATTATTATTATCAAAAGCAAATTCTGCCCAAGAAACAAGTAAAAATCTAAGGTTCTAGTACATGAAGTTCTTTAATCATATTTATAATATTTATAATGAACATAGTATATCACATTGCCTTTTTAACTGTCATACATTTTGAATTTCATACCTTTTTATGGTATTGCTAATATCAGTAATGATTATGTGGATGTTTATATTAATTTATACCTTCTTGAAAATAATGCATAATAAATTAGTCATTTTAAACCCTATGTCTTTTGGAAAGGGGTGTACTCTTCCATAACATATATAATGGCACCTCATCAAGATACTTAATCCATCAAATACTTTTATATGACACCAAGACAGAAAGTCTTAATTAAACTTAAAATTCTGTTGTTATACAGTATAGTCAATATGACTGATGGTGCCCCAGCACCTATACACTCTGGTGTCACACACACTTGCTTTACATGGCCAAAAGGACTGCAGATGTAATTAAGACTACTAATTAGGGTTAGTAACCTGGTTTATCCAGGTAGGCCCAGTGTAATCATATGAGTATGTAAAAACAAAGCTTTCTCCAGGCTGAGGGAGAAGAGGAAGTCAGCGATGTGGCAGAGGGGGATACCAAGGAGATTTAAAGTGTAATGAGGACTTGACTTGCCACTGCTGGCTTGAAGATGGGAGGGGCAGGGGCATGCAGGAAGCATGAGAAGGAAGCTTGAAAGAGGACCCCGGTCCTAGATAAGAACTGTTATCTTCAGCAAATATTTTGATTTTAACCCAATAATACACTGACCAGAGAATCCAACCATACCTTGCCAGACTTCTGACCTACAGAAATTGTAAGATAACACTTTTATGCTGTTTTAAGTCTTTAAATGTGTGGCAATTTGTTATGGCAGCAATAGAAAACTAATACAATCCCTGAAACTCAGGGCACAATGAGGTTATCTTGTTTCTTCTTCTACATTGAGTTTCGTAAGAACTAACAAATACTAAACAAATAGTGGTATAACTTACAAAAACTGATTCATGGAAATGTAGCCTTCTAGCTAACCTAAACTACTCCTGTTATGTTTAAAATTAATTTTCTCTTAGCTCTTCCCCTATCAAGGACAATCATTCCTTCAGTCCACGGTTAAATATACTCCAAAGCCTGTCTTGACCATGCGTAATTCCCCTGCTCAGAAGCCTTCCCCACTTCTTGCTGGGCGCCTTCAAAATTCATGGACTTGCTATTCAGGTCTACTCACAGCTCTTCAAGCTCTAGGTAAGGAATGGCTGCACTTATGCAATTGTCTTTTTCAGAAAGATCAAGAACTGGGTTTACAGTAATCCAGAATTGATGTGTTCTAATTTTGGTGTTTTTTGAAAGGACTAATGTATGTTGATCCCTGTTGAATCCCGTATTTTATGAATCATTTCTTCAAAAATACAAGGCTATTTTGAATTCTAACTCTATTATCCAAAATGGAGATCACTTTTAGTCACTTGATGCCAATTCTTAAAACCTAAAATTTGAAAAGAAGACTTAATGAACTTAGACGCATTTTCTTTGTGAAAACTTCTGTGCCTACAAAAAAAGTTTTGTTAAACCAATTAAGCAGACAAAAATGACTCAAATATCCTCCAAAAGAGGCAGTGAGATGTCAAATATAAAGACTGAACACTCACTAATGCTAATAATGAAGAATAAACAGCAAACATTTTGTCCATTTATACTTTAAGTTTTAAGTATAACTGTGTATTTGTTTAAGAAACAATGTCTGCCTGCTTGTATTTCCCAAGAAATGCTTACATTTTATAAGTCTCATAATACGTATCAAGATGTTCAATTTATCCAATACTTTTACGTAATATCAAGGCAAAAATTCTGAACTAAACCTAAAATTCTATTTAATCCTGGCCAGGCATGGTGGCTTATGCCTATAATCCCAGCACTTTGAGAGGCTGAGGCAGGAGGAATGCTTGAGCTCAGGAATTCCAGACCAGCCCTGGGCAACTAGTGAGACCTTGTCCCTACAAAAAAAAAAAAAAAAAAAAAAAAAAATTAGCCAGGTATGGTGGTACGCGCAGGTAGTCCCAGCTACTCGGGAGGATGAAGTGGGAGGATCACCTGAGCCTGGCAGAGAGAGGCTATAGTGAGCCATGACTGTGCCACTATACTCTGGCCTGGGCAACGGAGCTAGACCTTTCTCAAAAAAAAAATAAATAAATAAAAAATAAAAAAAAGAAATGAGGAAAATTGTATTTCCCATGCTCAGACCAGGATTCCCAATTTGGGGATTGGAAAATATGGTTACTTTACATTTGATATGTAAAAACACACCTTGCATTTTTAAGGTACTTAGCATACCATAAAAATGCATTAAAACTGGCACCCCATTGCATCTTATGTTTCAGTGGTGTTAGTTTTGCAGAGGGAAAACAGAAGCATGAGAAGCGGAGAAATTGTATGTATGGCCAATGGCTATGTTAGGATTAGGAGCCAGAAAGTCTCTCTTAAAAACTTAAATCTCCTCTGGATTCAACCTCCATTATTCACCCACAGGAATAGGGTAAGGAACACCTTCTTGCCCCATAGGATTCCCAGACTCCTAAGGATAGTTCTCCAGGACATACGAAGACTGCCTAGAATTTGTGTCCTGTGATGAAGATTGCTTCTCCTTATTGCAGTCTGATTTCCCACTTCAAACAGTGACTCCTCTTTCTGATTCTTGGCACACCAAAGCATTCCTCAGAGAACCAACCCGGGAATACAGAAACACCAGCTTCCAGAATAGAATTGTATTAGACCCAGGAAGTCATGGAAGCAATCTGTTGTTGTAGAACAGATTCTCTTCAATGGGACTGATTGATCAATCATCTAGAGATGTTTCAGAGGGACATAGGTAAATATAAGAAATTAGGGAGTCATCAAATAACTTTCTATTCTCTACTTCATTAAGGGGAAAATGAGGTAAAGGTAGTTTAAAAATAAAAACAAAAGTCACTGAATAACAAGAATCTTTTGCATTTGGCTTTGGGATGCAGTCAGAAACTCAAACTATGTCTGCAATATACATTTTATTTTCTACTTCACACTCACTTCGTTCATAACCTGGCACCAACCATTCTCTTGACTGACTGATTTTCAGTGGCTCTAGAGAATACTGATTAGTATTCTGACTCATCAGCTCACAATTAACATGTTTGCTGTAAAAGATAAAAATTTCCCCTCAAATTTTCCTACTTCTAACAAGTTTACTCTATGAGCTGTGACTGAAATTTGGAAAGTTAAAATACAGAGCAACTGGTTTGTCTTTTGGAACCTCTGCCATCATTAAAGAAGAGCCACAATTGCTATAAAAATTGTAATGTTTATGAAGGGAGTTGATTATGACTAGAAATTCCACGCAGCTATAAGATTCTTAAAACTCCGGGAGGGGCAGCCATTTACTTCTAGGCTAGGAGGAAGAGCTATGGAAATAACTCAAGTTTAAACGTACAAACATGCCCTCAAATGATCAGTTTATTGTTCTTCTTTCTTCATTTAGTTTCTCTGTGAAAACTGAATCATAGCCAAGCTCATGTCTCATGGGTAGGACTTAGGTTTCAACATTACTTAGGAAGTGTAGTGCTGAAAACCACACTGTTAAAAAATTTTTTCCTACCAAAAGGACTCTGTAAAATATGTTATGCCTATATTTTGATTCATAGTTTACTGAGAATTAAGATAGTAAAGCTATACATTCTCAGTAGATCAGAATAATAATGTAAACAATCTAAGTAACTGGCCACTGTGTTATTTGAAGGTACACCTATATTTAAATACCAGTGGATACTGAAATGTTTGATGTCAAGGTTTTGAGTTCTTGCTTGGCACAAGTAGAACATGCAAATGTTTATTGGATAAATAGCTGAATAGAAACATTTATTGGAGCCAAAACAATCTAGCTCCAGTTTTGAGGATCACTGCTAAGTATTAGGAGGAAATGATAACTTACATGATCCAAAGAGCCCAAATCCAGTCCTGCCATCCATATCATTACTACCTAATCATGAAAAATGAAGTGTCACAGAGATCAACAGAAGGAAGGAAAATCTGGTTCCAGTGTGAAAGTATAATTAACCTCTGGTTGGAAGGACATCCATGCAAAGGGCTAAAATACTGATATCCTAAGTCAGAAACGGGCATACTGCCAAATGAAATTGTACCTAAATTTTAGAAATAGATTCTAAATAAAAATAAAAACAGATCTATTCAACTTTATCATAAAGATGCCAAATGGTCTGTCATTTGGTAACAAATTGAGTTTACCAGATTTCAGTAAATTTCACTTGTGATAGACAAGGGTCCCTGTTTTTGAAAGGGAATTAATACTTTGACAGCTTGCTCCTGGTAGGACTATTCTAATGAGCTTAAATGTCAAGGCAGGGATGGGATCAAGTCCACCCTCAATGGGCCTCTTTCCATTAATCCAAAAAATCTTCATTCCTGACTGGAACATTCAAACGTAGCAAGATAGGGAAATGACTGAACAGTAATTCGATTGTAAAGGATTAGAAAAAAATCATGAGCATACACCTCTACTAAAAAAAATTTGCTCATTACAATGTAGGAGGAGAAATACTCTGGAGGTTGATAAGAACATGTACCAAAATAACGATATTCACAGTATCTCCAAACTCATATTTGCCAATCAGAAGAGGCTCAATCAGCTTATCATGCATGAGTATCAACAACCCCTATCTGCATGCACTCAAACTCACCCAAACCTCCAGCCAGCTCTGCAATGACCCGGCCATTTATACAGAGAGCAGGAGGGCATTGTCACTGAATAAACTGCTTTCAGTGTTGAAAGGGTCCACCTTCTGTTTATCTCTGTAAGTATTTTTGGTCGTTGTGTTGATGGGTGACTAAATGTTTTTAGACAGAAACTCTGCAATGACAATACACCTATCCACACATACTGCTGTATCAGGCTTGTCTAGGGGAAGAAAAAGATTCTTGAAGTAGCTTCAGGTGTTCCCAGCTAATGGCTGCCAACTCTGCAAGCTGATTAGCAGTGTTACACTCCCTGAAGGAAAGGCTAAATATGATCCCCAAAAAGCTCGTGGGGGGGTGCTAATAAAAGCATTCTTATAACCGTATTTAACCCACTGACATTTATATACCTGGTGTTTGGAGCTTAAAAACATTTCAGTATTCTGTTTGTTCTTCTACCAACTTTAATTACCATTTCTAAGGATTGTAAAGATAATTGCTAAAAGGTTAGAGCTGAAAGAAGTGAGATGGAACATGCTGGTCCAGAAGTTCAGCTGGGCCTCATAATTCTTGGTACAGATGTTCCTGCTTAGTTCAGGTCTGATTTAGGGAAACAGCTATAATATGGTTTGAGGCAAGGTGACCAGATGTAGCTGAATTTAAAGATCTGTCCCAGAATGTCAATGAAAAGAAACTCTGTTACCCTAGCAAAATAGCCTTTATGGGGGGAACAAACTTATGTTTAAAGACATACCTACTTTATCATTAAAGTAGATAGATATCTACAACTTGACAAGACAGGATTCTAAAAAGAAAACAAAATTTAAGAACTATTAATAAAACTATCAAACATAAATCCCACAAACAATTTTGTAAAGCTTATTCTCACAGAGCAGTGTATAAAGAAAAACTAGCAAAAGGAATTTTATCAGAGAGCATGCACTGTGTATAATATGGGATTGATCTATAGACAAGCTATGGCATTTCTCCAACTTGTTATGAACACAGACACTGAAATGAAAATGTTAAGAAGACATTCAGCAACCATCTTCACCAAGCTGACTTTTTGGATGAGGGGGACAACACCTTCCTAGATGTAGGGCAGAGAAAACATGGGTTTTGAGACATCTTCCTTGACATATATAAGATGATAAAACACCCCAACAAAAAAGGCAGCACCTTTCCCAAAACATAAAGCCAATTATCTTATTCCTTATTGTCCCCAAACATTTAAAAACATATTATATCGCATTCCTTTCATGAGGGGAACAGGATTCTGTTTCCAAAGAGTTCTAAATACACTCTGCTTCAGAAAGCATTGCTGATAACAGCTATGATTCATATCTACACTTAGACAATAAAATAACACACAAAACATGAAAGTTAGACTCTTCTGTACTCCACTCCTAGGTGGATGGGCACACCTTTGTCACATCTTCTAATGACAAGTCAAAATAGACATGGTCTTCAAAGTGTGTGTGTGTGTGTGTGTGTGTGTTTATGTCTGTGCTTTAAATCTTACATGTAAAATACTCATTCAATGCCAAGAATTAAAAGAGAGAGTTGAACAGTTAACTGGAGGAAAATGTTAGGATGAAAAAAAGGAAGAAGAACATAAAAATGTCTACATACACATGCAGGGGTAGAAATCAACCTTTCTGGATTGTACACTTGGCAAATGTTTATATTGGTCAACATCATTATCTAGGCTTATCTAAAGTGAGTTGCTTAGGAGTTGGAAGTCAGGATACCACCCATACTTTAAATCAAGTTGAAGATAAATTGGCAAAGGAGCTTCTCTCTTCACCCCTGCTTAGTTTACATTGGCTCTTTTCGTGGCCATAAAGATGAACCATCCAGATCTCCTGCCACAGAGGAGTCTGTTATCTTAACCAACAGATGGCCCTAGATGCTGTATTCTGAACCCACCTCATTGTTTGCAATGAGGCCATGATTTCTGAGGGCTGTTCCAATGACTGAGCATAGCAGAGATACTACAGCAGGTTCATTCTTGAAAGAGGCAGAGCTCTCTGAGGATGGATTCCTCTCAAAGACTCCCCAGTCTGGCCGAAACTTTCTTAGCACTAGGCTGCAGTCTGAGACTCATCCTCCTCAACCCTCTGCCTTCCCTCTCTCCACAGAAGACAGGCATGCATTCTGTCTGATGCACTGCAATCTGATAGCTCTTCCAGCATCCTTTGACCCCTCACCTTTTTTCCCAATAAATCTCTTGTATTCCTAATCCTATCTTGGCAGGACAAAATTCTAGGAGGACCTAAATTCATAGCATCTCTTCTTTTGACCCAAGTACTATTAGACTAGACCTAATATTTGCAATTTGCCATCCCTATCTGTATCAAAACAGGCCACCCAGTCTCCATGATGCTAAGGAAATGGTGGTAACTCTGTTAGGGCTCCTCTCTTCTCTCTCTCCAGTGACATCTCAGTTAATGCTCTACAGAAGGGTAGTCCAATCTTTTGGCTTCTCTAGGCCACATTGGAAGAAGAATTGTCTTGAGGCATACATAAAATACATTAGCACTAATGATAACTGATGATATTTTAAAAATCACATAATATCTCATAGTTTTAAGAAAGTTTACAAATTTGTGTTGGGTCACATTCAAAGTTGTCCAGGACCACATGAGGCCCGCGGGCCACAGGTTGGACAAGCTTGCTGTACAGTGTTTTGAAATAATGATCAGAACTAGTGGGTGACAGACAGCTCTGACAGACATCATCCTCACCCAGACTGGCTCCAAGTTCACTACCATTCTAGCATTCCTCTTCATCCTAGCACTAAAATGCAGATGTATTTCAGATTCTCACTATATCCAGTTAGTGCAATGACTTTAATTTCATACAAAGTCAGAGTAGCAAATTAAATCATTTCATGGGCAAGCTAACTCATATTGTTTCATAAACCCTAAAGTTTCTCTTATTACTGGCCAGAAGTCTCATCAGTATATGTGAGTATGTCAAAGGAAAAAAAATAGAAGAAAATAATTTGAACCCATACAGATTTATTTCCCCTTCAAAAACAAAATGTTCAAGGCACAACTCTACAGATAGTGCTTTGACATTATAAGTAGTGTAATTCTGCTACCCATGACTCACCACCTCCATCACCACCCCCCAGCACCCCCACCATACACTCCATGGCCTTGTCTCCGAAAAATGTAAACACACAAAATCAGGAGAAATGTATATCAGTATTTAAATTGTATATGTAACTTAAAGAATTTCAAATATTTACTCAGTATCTCAAGAAAATGCCTAAGAAAGGGGGAGGTTTCTACTTAATGCATAGCAAGCATTCTTCAATGTCCACTCTTTTCTTCCCACCCATTTCTGTCATTCTTGATGTACTTCACACAAATGGCAACTAGTTCTTCAAAAAAAATTTTTTTCTCTCTCAACTACTAAGTTATTTTTGAAATTCAGCCTATGTATTCCTTGGGGGAAGAGAATCAGAATGCTGAATATATTTATGTATTATTATTTTGTCATTGGTTTATATTAATAATATGTTGTTCCTGTTAAGGAAGCATAATATTTGTATGGACAGGAAAGCACTGCACAGGCACATATGTGTATATGTGAAGCAGCCAAGCAGAGAGGCTAGGTGGAATAGGAAATGTTCTAAAACTCTTCAGAGAGATTCAGATGTTCCAGTGTCCCAGCTGAACCCAGCCTCTGACTGTGCCTACGGAACCACCAGATACGTGACTGAACCATCCTGAACATTCTATCCAACTAAGCTCTCCAAAGAGTGCAGCCCCTTATGGATGCCACAAGGAGCAGAAGAATCATTCAGTTGAACTCAGTCAACTCATAAATTATGGGACATAATGATAATATTGTTTTAAACCACTAAGTTTGGGTTGGTTTATTACATAACAATAGGTCAATGGAACACCATGGTAGCATATGTTGAAGGGGGAAAGGAAAAATTCATCTTCATAGCCAAGTTTGCTTTCAGAAGCACAAAAAAAGGGGGTGCTTTTCTTACGAGGTTACCCTTATTTGTTGAAAAATGGGATTTTAAGATCATGATAGGTGCTGATCTGCAGCTGACACCAAGGAAGAAAAACAGTCTTTTAGCAGGTCCCTGTGTTTTTGTATCTGATGCTATAAATCTCAAAATTGCCTGCTGCCAGAATTTCCCTGTATGCCTCACTACTTTTGCCTTTAGGGTAGAAAACATTAAAGCCGTGTAATGATATTTCCATCTTAAGGGATGGTGTCATTCTTCACATCTCCTTCCTCAGTATAAGTGCCTATGCCTTTCTGTAAGTACTAGGTGGCTGGAAAAATTTTAGTATCATACTTTACTATTCTCTTGCTTGCCATGTTATTCTATACATGTTTTGGTAGCTGTGAAATGACATAAAGTGATTACTTCTTTATGTAATTCTAAGCGTAATGACTTTATTCCTCATTCTGCATTTTAAAAGTCATCAGAGTCACTGCCTTTCATACATCCTTCAGAAGAAATGAGTTCAGGACACTGCCAGGGGCTTCAGTCCTCACCCATTCTTCCCTGCATTGAACCAAGTACCTTTCAGCCTTAAAATGTGACCAAGAGGCTTTAAGCTCCACAGATTAGGACTACTGCTACCATGCTCACCACTCTATTTTGAAAGCCTAGCAGTGCCTGGTACAGAATTGAGTTCTAGAAATATATGAGTGGTAAATTAATGAAGGCTTTAAAAAAATCAGTTATTAATTTTACAAATTTTAGAATTAGAGGGTTAAAAATCATCTAATCTAGCTCCTTCTGGAGCCCAGAGAGAAGTAGACCAACTTTCCCAAAAGCATATATCTAATAAGGGTCAGAGTACAGACTAAAATAGATTTCTTGATGCCAGTCATGTCCTTTTCCACTCCATGGTTCCCTATTCCCTGTTTGGGTTGTCTCTTCAAAGAGGTGGCAAGTGTAGGATGTGGATGACGTGGATCATAGCTGACTGCAAGCACAATGAATCAACAGTGAAATGTGGTTAATGTAAATGTGAGCTGCTATTAAAAATACAGTGTAGGAAACAAAATATATGACAGCTTTTTTTCTACTTCATGCTGAGTAGATCATAAACACTGTTAGGGAGTTAATTTCTAGATGCCAAACTTTAAGAAGGACAGTGGCCAAACCAACAATTTATAAAGAAAGAAAACATGACTGTGGTTATCTGGAAAGCATTTGACAATCCATGGGATTAAGCAAGGGCATTTTGCCTAAGAAGAGGAGAAGTGAGAATATGTGAGAGCTGTCTTCAAGTACTTCTAAGATAGTGTCGATTTATTGGCCTCTGTCCTACCCACTACCTTGATTTCTTTTTTGCATTCTTACTCTTTACATTCTGACTTCTGTCATCACTAC
Organism: Mandrillus leucophaeus; assembly: GCF_000951045.1. Taxonomy (NCBI): domain Eukaryota; kingdom Metazoa; phylum Chordata; class Mammalia; order Primates; family Cercopithecidae; genus Mandrillus; species Mandrillus leucophaeus. The sequence goes on along the minus strand of NW_012104421.1, from coordinate 686,156 downwards.
TCCACTCTCTCCAAGCTCACCAAGGCTCGTCTTCCACCCACCGGCCCTCAATCATCACCCTCTTATGATCATATCCTCCTTCTTGAAAATCTCTCCCCCTTGTTTTCTATAGTAACTGAGAATGATCCTAACTCACTGGCCATTCCTTTGATTTCTCATTTGGGGACTCCTCCTGGGCCTCCAACCCAATAAACTAACCATAGATGATCCCAGGGTTCTGTCAACGGGTATCTTTTCTTCTATTGTTTCTTGACCTGCACTTCTTTTAAGCTCTCAGTGAGTCAACCATCTCTTTTAGTCAGATGATTCCCAAACCCATGCATGGAACCATGACTCTTATGTGGCGTGTCCATACTTCCTGCATTCATATATTGAACTTTGTAGTGCCCTGTGCCTGGAGTGCCCTCCCTCCTATCTCCTTATACTAAAATCTCGTCAATCCTTAAAGGCTGCTGCTTCTATGCATCCTCCAAGCACCTACAATCTCCCCTCCACAGAATCCACAGAGTTCCTGTTCTTGTAGCGAGATGTGGAGTCACAGGACCTGGGTGGAAGTCCTGGCTCACCACCTCCCTGCTGTGTGCTTTGAGTAAATTACTGAAACTGAATCTTAGGCCCTTCATGTGTAAGTGAGGAAGAACAATAATACTTATCTTACAGAATAGTGGTGATAATTATGAAAAGTGATTTGTAAACTATAAAGTGCTATACAGAGTTTGGTAGTACACACCACAGATTTTTTTACAGTATGAGCTAGCAGAGCATGTCCACTCAAATTAATTAGTATTTCCACCTTGATTGACTCACTTGGTTGACAAAGCATGTGGACATTCCAATGTAAACAAGACTTGCAAGGGGATACAGGACATTTATGTCATAATTTATTGAGATATGACTCCCGGCACCTCATTTTTAAACAACAACAAAAAAGCACAGCATATTATTACTTATCTGATGGCGTGTGTTTTCATCTCTCTTGTGGCTATTTGGGAACTCGTCTTATCTTTCTTACTATGTTATAAAGATACCAAGGCCAGGGCCCTAACCTACTGATCATGCTGCAAGGCCAAGAACAAGCATCTTAAAGTTAGGATGTCTACGTATTTGTTGAATTGAATGAAAATAAATTTGGCACATCTCATTCATCAAAGTGGAATTCAGCTCCTTATCTTGATAAAAATAACCTTTTCAAATAATCAAATACAGTATACTGAACATGGAGTTGGCTACTTAGTAGGTAATGAAAACCTTGGCACCGAGGCATTCACACAGGAGCTGAAGAAAAAATTTAGATGAATTCTGTGAGTCTTTCCAACTCTGAGAAACTGTGAATTAGCTAAAATTATTGCTAGTATTTCCACTGTTACTTCCCATGTCCTCTATAATAGTAGATATAGAATAGATGTTCAGTAATTGCTGGTGACATTGACTCCCCCCACATTACAGTTGTGTAAAGGTTTTTTGTTTGCTCTTAGCATCTTTGGAGCACTGTCTAGTTTTTAGGCACCGAAATAACAGCCTCATTGACCATGTATTAAGGTCACAGATGATGGATTATTCAAACACATTTAGATCTGTTTATTCATTAAATAGATGGACTAGGTAACACAGAAGCTACCATAACACATTTACCAGAATCAAGAGTCTGAGTTGAATGGTTTTAAATGTTGCCCACATCCACTGCACTTCCTGGTTAGCTTCTTTCTTCATTCTCCACCAGGGATCCCATTTCTACTAGCCCCCTCCTTTCCTTCTATGCATATGTCATTGTCTCTTATTTCACAGAAAAAATTTAAGTCCTTTAGATTTGAATACCCTAAAATCACTGCCTCCCCAAACCTCCATGCCCCTGCATCATGCTTCCTTCAGTCTCTCACAGGTTAACTTGTCTTTTCTGCTGATTAAGGCAAATCTCTTCTATCTGCACTCTGAATTCCATCCACTGCTGTCCCCAAAGGAATGTCATTCCATTATTTATTACTCTCCCCTCTCCTCTATAATGTCACTCTTTCCCTCCCATTGACTCTTCTCTATGCTCATCTCTTCATATCTTCATATTTAAGACAAAAAGAGAGAAAGCGACAGCAAGCCTCTTCTCCACATTATGTTCCTGTTCCTAGTGGTCAAACGTTTTCCTTCCTTCCACAGCCACATTTCTAGAAAGAAGTCTTCACTATACTTCATGACTCCACAAACTCAGCAAACAGAAACTCTGACTTTCGATGTCATTATCCAGCTAAAATTTCCCTGGCTAAAATTATCAATATCTTCCTAGATACCAAACCTAATAGGCATTTTCCAGTCTTCATTTTACATGCATGAATTGTGACCAGTAGGCCATCCCTTTTGCTTGAAACTGTCTTCTTTCCTTTCCATGACACCATACCCTTCAGACTGTCTTCCATCTTCCCCATAGTTTGGTATTCCTCTGCCCATCCTTTAAAGGCTGATGTTCTGTGGTGCTCCATCCTTATAACACTAGTATCTTATTCTACCAATTATTCCTGGAAATCTTTTTCATAACCATGGAAATGGACAGCACTGATACAATGACAACTTTAAAATATATGTACCTTTATTTCAAATTCCAGACACCTACACACCCAATTGCCTATTAAGCATTTTTAAACAAATGTCTCCCAGGCACCTCTAACTGGATAATTCAAATTGAATTTATTTCTCATCCAGACTTTCCAAATGTGTTCTTGCTTCTACAAACTCTGTCCATACTGGTACCACATCCTCCCAGGTAATCCAAGCCAGAAACTGTAACTCTGCCTATAAACTGTCTTTTCTTTTCCCTCTACATTAAATAAATTGCTATATCCTAGCCCTGCTGCCTCCTGAATATCTTTTCTACTTGACTGCTCCATCTGTAGATTTGGTCAGCCCTCTCCTAGACCACCAGAGAATTCTTCTTGATAGTCTCTCTGTCTCTAATCTTATCCTTTCCTCAATCCATCACATTGTTGCTTAAGTGAGCTTTCTAAAAAACAATGCCAATCACATCTCTCTGGCATGACATGCATCAACAACTCTTCACTTCTACATGCAGTGTTTCTCAGATTTTGATGTACATATGTCAATGGAGAATCTCATTATATTATTAATTCTCACTCAGGAGGTCTGAGTTAGGGCCTGAGATGATGCATTTCTAACACACTCCCTGGTGACGTGATGCCGTGCTCCAGAAATCACTTTAGTAGCAAGTGGTACTAAATTGTACCACTCTTGTGCAATTATCTAGATTGTAACCTTAACCTCCTTTTAAAGGCCCCCAAAGTTTTTTCTCTTGGGTCTCCATTTATCCCTATAGACTCTTCTCCAACCATTTTTCCTTCTTTGCTCTTAATGCTCTAGCAACAGATGGCTTATGGCCTTCTGAACCCACCATGATCATCTGCTCCTCTATGGCTTTATATTTTCAGTTTCATCTGACTTGCCTGCCCAACTATAAAAGTCCATCAGTTTATATGTACTCTACACTATTTTGGCAAGTCTGACTCCTTGCCAGATGATGAGCTCATTAAGAAGGGTCTGGTTCATCTCCCAGTTTCTAGCCCTAGCAGAGTATCCTGGTCCAGAGGAGCTACTCTCCAAAGTTTGTGGAATCGATACTCAATCTGTTCCTCTACTGCATAAGCCACTTAAAAATTCCCAGTGTTCCATAAACACTTTCTATTGGAGAGCCTGCTGGCAAATAATCATAAACAAAATTTTAATGAGATAAGTCTAGAAAATTTTTCCTTTTAGAGGTTAAAACAAAAACACTAAAGTGGGAGTAGATAAGGAAAGGGTCTAAAATGTAAACATGTATTACATATAGAGTTAGATCCTATCTTATATTTAATCAACTAGAATTTAGGCAAATTTAACACTAATAAAAATATTTACATGTTTTTCAAATTGCTTCACCAAACTCTTTTTGTTTAAATGTGCCCCTGAGTATATTACCAAATGTGTTAAATGTGTCACCCATTACAAAATGGATAATGAAGGATTAGCTAATGAGTCATTTGAAGGTCCTGCTTATTAATTTTTATAGCTTCATTGCCTGGAACCCAATCATCAACTGTTATCAATATCCTGGGAGAAGTGGAAAAATAAAATAAAAATATCTTCATTTATTATAGGTAAGATTCTCTAGAACTTTATAATTTGCTCATTCTTGTACTTCCTAGAATACATGGATGCTTCCAACATTTTACTCACTCTTCACAGAGGTTGCAAATTTTAATTATATTTTTGCAGATTCCCATTTGACTTGACTTTAGTATCTGATCTTGACTTTTTAAGAGACATTTCTGTTTTATAGTTACCAAATAAATTCCTCTACTCTGTTAATCATCTGCTTTTTTTTTTTTTTTTTTTTTTTTTTTTTTTTTTTTTTTTGGCTGTCACTGAAGTGTAGGTGACTGAATGTTAAACAAACATTCTTTTTCAAACTCAAACTGAAAATAGGATGTTCCATTTGTTTATACTATGCAGACATGAAAAAATGTGAGCTTTTTTCCCTTCAGTTCCAAAAAGCCCACTCCCTTCTCTTCTAAAACTCTATTTTTTTAAATCTAAAAGTTTGTCAGGTTTTTGTTGTGGAAACATTACTATGTTTCTAGGGTTTTAAAATCTTCTTTACATCGATGAAGCAGATTTGTTCATTCCAACAAATATTTATGTGGCTTCTACTACATTATAAGAGATGTGTCAGGTGCTGGGGGGGTGCTGAACATGTTGAGCGTGTTTCCATGCTCTTACAGTCTAGTAGAAGAGATAATGGCAAGTAACAACTTCCTAAAATGCCAAAAAGAAGTTGGTATCTGTAATATGGATATAAAAGCCTCATGTTGTGCAACTATAGAGAAGAGTAGAATACACTGTTCTTGCAAAATATAATGACATGTGCTCTGAGAATTGTAAATCACCTATGTTCATTTTCATGCCTACTTATGTGGATCCCTGAAGCTCAATCAATGGAATGGAACAGTCTCTAGATAACAGTTTCTACAGTTGCCTTGGTCTTTTGGAACAAAAGAACGGGTCAGTCAACTAATAGCAATTGAGCCTCCATTCTGTGTACAAGGCTCTATGGAAAGTCTTATTCCACTTAGTTGATGGCAGTGAAAATGAGACTTATAAGAGATCAAGCACATCTGCTTCTTGGGTAGCCTCACCAGTGTAAAGAGCAGATAGGAAGAGGGAATACCCCCAAATGATACCCATTCTGCAATAATGCAAATAGATGCTGCAAGTTGGTTCCAAGCAATGAATGGGCTGATGGAAACCAAGACTGGGTCCAATAGGTGCTGAGTGGTGAGCCATTCCTATCTTGTCCCCATAATACCTACCAACATCTTTCTTACTCTGGTTGATAAGCCACCTCTTTTCCTGATTAACTAAAATATTATACCATTTCTATCCATCTATAGCCATCACTTTCTTTGAAACCATTTATTACATTCCTAACTTATATCAAAAATTAGTCTAAGTTTTCTATAGCTAGAATCAAATCCTCACAAATCAGCAAGATGAATTCAGTATTATTATTTATATTGTATACTTGGTCAAACTAAGTTTCAGAGGTTAGGTACCCTGACCAATGGTAGAACTGGAATTTGAATACAGGACTGTGTTTTCTTAGAAATTAAGGAATACTATTATATTAAATATTCTTGAGCACCTAAATATACTTAAACAACTATGCTAAAACCTGTAAGTAATTCAAAGGTAAGATCCATGCCTTCAAAGAGAGAGAATCTAAAATGAGAAACAGAAATAGAAAGGTGTTAGCCACTAAGAAATGTGGGACAGAATGAATTTGCTTTGCAATGCACTAAATCAACATAAAATTCTACACAATAAATTTCATGCTTTAACGTGTATAATATTTAAATGCATTCTTGTAATATTTTTCAATAATACAGAAGTATGTAGAGACTATAAATGAAAATCTCCTAAACCCTGAATCCTGTGTGCTCTTTATAAGGGCACACTACCACATTCACTGGAGACCACATGTTCACCAAATATTGTTTGAGAACATGCCTTGCAGATAGCCTGTGCTAACAAAAAAGTGTTGCTTAGTGTAATGTATCTGACGTTACCATATTATGCATAATTTCACCACTCTAAAAAGTCCCCTGTGTTTTACCTATTCAATCCTGTTCCCTCCCTCAAAACCTCTAGCAACCATCAATCTATTTAGTTTTGTCTTTTCCAAAAGGTCATAAAATCAGAATCATATACTATGTAGCTTTTTCAGGTTAGCTTCTTTTTCTTGGCAATATGTATTTAAGATTCATCAATATCTTTGCATGGCTTTATAGCTCATACCTCTTTATTACTGAATAGTATTTCATTCACCTATTGAAGGATATTTTGGTTTCTTGAAATTTTTGATCACTATAAATAAAGCTGCCATAAATATCTGACTGCAGGTTTTTGTGTAGACATAAATTTTCAAATTAGTTGAGTAAATACCTAAAAATGTGATTACTGGATCATATGGTAACTATGGTATGTAAATACGGTAAGACTATGTTGAGCTTTGTAAGAAACTGACAATCTTTCAAAATTGGTGTATTTTCTATTCCCATTATCAATGAATGAGAATGTGTGTTGCTTTGTATCCCTCTCAACAATTAGTATTGACTAGTTTTTGCATTTTAGTCATTCTCACAAGCGTGTACTAGTATCTCCTTGGTTTTAATTTGTGTTTTCCTAGTGATAGATTATGTTGAACATCTGTTCAAGTTTTTGCCTGTTTGTTTTCTTATTGTTGAGTTTTAAGAGCTCTTTGTATATCTTAAACACAAGTCATTTATGAGATACTTAGTTTGCAAACATTTTCTCCCTTTCTATGGGCTTGTCTTTTTATTCTTGTAACTGTTTTTCACAGAGCAAAAGTTTTTAATTAGATAATGTTCAGCTTGTAAATTTTTTTTCAAGGATCATGCTTTTGGTATTATATTAACATCTAAAAACTCATCATCAAACTCAAGGTTTTCTCATATATTATAGTCAAGGAATTTCATAGTTTTGCATTTTACACTTATGTCTATAATCAACTTTTGAGCTAATGTTTATGAAAGATGAGTTCTATGTCTGGGTTCATTTTGTTGCATGTGAATATTCAATTTTTCCAGCACCATAATCATGCAATTTTAAAATTGGGAAAGTGAAAGGATCATTGTAGGTTACATGCAGTTATTAATGGATTAATAAGACTAACATGATGATTAAAATTCCCTCAAGTTGGTAAAGCACTAGGAGTTATTAATATGAGTCACCTGGAAAGCAAGAAACTGAGGATCAGCAGATGTAGAATCTGTCAAATAGTTACCAAATAAGCTCCTGCATGGTCCTCAAAGAATTGAAAACAAATGGTCACAGCAATTGTGCATAATATTTAATACCTATGGGGTATTGTTCAAGAAGGGTCAGCTCTTTTGTTACTTCTACACCTTTATGGTCTCTTTCTTTAAGCTTTTAAAGTGTTCTGTCTTCAACAGTCTACTTTTAACATATAAATGCCACTAAGAGTTGTTTCACCTCTTTAGTTGTCAGAATGATCAGGTTATACCTAAATAACATTGATATCACTATTGTAGACCCTTAACTAGAATGAGGCCATCTCCTCACTCCAGCTCTCACAGCAGCTCCCACAATCTCTGTTTGGACACTTCTATTATCTATGCATTTGCATCTTTATGAGGCAGCCTGCTGACCTGACAGCTCCAAAGATCTGAAGGACAATATCTTTACCATGCTGAGACAGAGTTCATTTCGCTGTAACTCCATCATAGGTTCCACTGTTTAGAAACAGAGTGTCATCCTCGGCCAGGTATCTTAGCAGGAGTACTCACCTGAATGAAAGCTGTTGGAGTACATGGACCCCTCTGAGCTGGGTGACTGTGGGCCACTCTGTCATTCCTACAAGTCTTAATTATCTCATTTAAGATAAAGTTTTAAAAGTCTTAAAAATTTAAAAATTTAAAATTTTTAATCCAACCAAAAAAGAAAGTAAATAATGGGGAAGACCTGGGGAATAGCAAAATGGTAGGAAAAATGTAAGGGGCACTGAAATGGGAGAAAAATTTAAATAGCCAATTTTGCATATATGTAAGTTTAGCCATAAAGAGATGTACACTATTAGGGCCAGGCATGGTGGCTCATGCCTGTAATCCCAGCACTTTGGAAGGGCAAGAAGGGAGGATTACCTGAGGTCAGGAGCTCAAGACCAGCCTGGCCAACATGGTGAAACCCTGTCTCTACTAAAAATACAAAAATTAGCCAGGTGTGATGGTGGGCACCTGTAATCCCAGCTACCCGGGAGGCTGAGGCAGAATAATCGCTTGAACCAGGAGGCAGAGGTTGCAGTAAGCCAAGATTATGCCACTGCACTCCAGCCTGAGTAAGAGGGACACTCCGTCTCAAAAAAAGAAAGAAAGAAAAAACAAAGATGTATACACTATTATGACATGCAAAATGTATCCCACAGCTTTAATAGAAACATCACTTTCAAAATTACTTGTCTTTGTAGTTTTAACTCTCAAAACCAGCAGAGAATTCCATTCTTCATCTGCTCTGAAGATAGTAAGAAACTGCCACAAAAACACAGATCCAAATAGCACTATCTATCCCGAAGCAACGTTTTACTCAGTTGTTAAATGTTCCCACCAGAAATCTTTTCGAAAGTCTTAAAACATATTTCATCTGCCCCCTCCCCATTTTCCTACAGAAACAAAATTAATTGTTCCCTCAATGGCCGTTCCCTCACTTCTTTTAAAACTTTGTGAAGGAAATGTGGCTTTGTGCAAATTATTTTCATTCCTCTAACATCTATAATGAAAGAGTCTGTTTAATGTATTCATTGAAAGAATTATTTAAGCTCCAGTTCAGCCCTTCATTATTGCCAGGGATAAAAGAAACAAAAGGTGATTTGCACTTGAGAATTTGCAGCATGAAGTGTCTGTTAAACAAAACCAGCAGCCACCATCATCTTGAGCAGGCAGCGGGCAGGAACGGGGACCCATCTATAAAGCATGCACACGCCTACACTTGACCCATGGGGTTCTGACAAGGGAGGATGCCAATATGATTCCATCAGACAGACTGACAAAAAACCCGGCTTAAAAAAAACACAAAAGCACACGGCAGCTCTGATATTCGCTGCTAAGCAACATAGTCCTGCTCCACAGCCCTTACCCCCAGCTGCCATAAAAAATAGAGTGAAGTGGAAGTTACTGACTGTGGGAAAGGAAGATGTACTCGGGATGGAGAGAAGCTGCAAACCCACTATTTAAAATCCTTCAATTAGAGCCAATTGACCAGAGCTCATGTGTAATTGCTAAATGAAGGAGAAGGGAACTTGGTCCAGAATCTCCACAGGATTCCTCTGAGCATACCCCTTAAGGGGAACATGCCAATCCAGTCTTAAAATAACGAGTGTGTCCTCTGGCTCCGGCTCCTCTTTCCTAGATGGCAGCAGAGAGTAGATGGTGGTTAAGCCTTCTGATTACAAGCTTGTTTAACTCCAACAAATACCACTTTGTCCAGGTTCAATGCTGCCCAGTTAGCATTGGAGTGAAACTGCCATCGACAGACCTGCATCATCCTCATCGCATCCAATGTTTACTGAGTCCCTACTGGATTCCAAACCCCAGACTAGTGCTTCATGTATACTAGTTCATCTTCAAAACCATACCAAAAGTAAACATTACTCCCCCAGTGTGATAGACTAGAAAACGAATGCTCAGAAAGATTAGGGTAAAAACTAGCTGAACCAGGATTTGAACTCTATCCCTGTCTCATCCTAAAGTTTGGAAATGTTTACCACTCTTTGGCACTATGGCACATACATATGGCCTGGGTCACTTGTTAAGACGGTGGCTTTGTGGTGCAACCCTGTTGTTATCTTGTCAAAGGCAACTCTCCTTTCTAGAGAGCCAGCATGCTGTGATAGATAAATGCATAGATTCTTGGACTTCTGTGTTACAGATCTGCCTCTTGTTAGATGTGGAACTGTGGCAACAGATATATTTACCTCTGCCTCAGTTTTCTCAGCTGCACCTGCTTCATAAGTTGTTCCAAGTCTCCAAATACTTTTCCAAGTCCCCATTGTAAAACCTGAGGGATAGAACTGGGTGAGGGGGCGCCCTCCATGGAGATTAAAGGAGGGAGAACAGGGGTTAGATGCAGAAGAGATTTCTAAGGTTTTAAAGAACACATATTATGAAAAGAAGAGCGTGTCTTAATTTCATTGTTCCCCAGTCCACTGACTTTTACTTTGTCCTTTGTTAGCAAAGACAAAGACAGCAAGAACTCTGAAGAAATAGCAAGTGGGGGAAAGGAATATGGGTGCTGCTTGACCTCAGATGTTCTAATATATTTCGTGAGCTCTGTTTGTGGAGAATGGAACAACAGAAGCAGCTGTTTTCTCCAGATTCATTTGGTAACCTGACAGTAGAAGATACTGCAGGCAGGAGAAAAAGAAGGGGAAGAGGTCGGGGGACTGCTAGAGCTCTTGCTTCTAAAGCTATGGGAACATTCCTCAGTGTCCTCTAACATCCAAGGCAAGATCCTACAGGGAAAAAGGACAAGAACTCTCACTTACTGAGTTTGTCTACTACATGTTGGGCCATCTCAGGTGATACAGATGCAAAGTTTCATTGAACCTGGCCACAACCCTGGGAAGTACTGTTATCCTTGTGTCTCAGTGAGAAGATGTGGACTTAGAAAAGTTAAATCACTTGACCACAGCTGCACGGTGGCTTGTGAGGAGGTAGAATCTGGTCAATTTCCTGAGTTTGAAAGACCATAGTACCTCCTTTCTCAGTAGCGCCTGCTGGTGAAAGAGTCAGTGACAAGATCTATAGGAGTATGTGATGTGCAGGAGATGCTGTCAGATGCTCACAGGAGATGCTGTGAGGAATATGCCATTAATCCCAATAATCGAATGGTCAAGAAGTGTTTCTCTAGTCCAGTGAGAGAGGGGCTGCCACAAAGAGCAGGCCACCAACCTTGTGATGGAAGGTTACTTGGAAGAAGTGCTGGCCACCACCAGGCTGTGCAGGTAGGGTGCTGGACACCTCTGTGCTGCCTCTAGCTGGTTACTTGAACTGGAGTGAGGGGGCTCTCATTTCTCCAACTACGGGCCTGGTGTTTGTTTCAACTGCTTTAACCTCAGGATCTTGAATCCAGGCCCTGCAACTCTGTGTCCTAGAAAAGCTGGTCTGGTGTTCTGGGGACAGGACAGCATGTTGCTGTTGTCCACAGCTGTTTTCTTAGAGCCTCTTTCCCAGCGTAGAGTTCCCTGGGCTGTTAAGGAACTGCTGCCTCAGGGCGCCATGTTCTTCTGTCCATGATGAGGAACCCAAACCTCCTTCATCTGCTCTTCCACTCTCCTCCCCTTCTCACTGAGCTCAGCATTATTGAGCATGGGGTCAGGGGTTGGATGAGAAAGTAAACTGTGTCCACCTGTGAGCCCTGTGAGGGCAGCAATCTGCTCTGACCTGTTCACACAGCCAACATTGAGCCCAGGGCTTGGCACCAGTCACTCAATAAAAATGTGGAATTTCCAAGTGGACTATCATTCTGATTCCAGGGTGTTGGGTCACATGATAGATTCTTATAAATAAGAAACCATTCTGGTGCTCACTCTTTTTTCAGAGCTCACCAAATACTCGGTGGACACAAAAATGAATGGATGAATGAAATGACTACATGGAATTTTGCCTCCCTCTGATTGTTTTCCAAGTAGCCTGATTTTGGACAGCTCTGTCACATTAACTATTCTGGGATCTTTATTTCCATTACTGCTTTCCATGATAATTTTTTGATGGTGTACAGAAAACAGTTAACATACCAGGCCAGAGACTGCTATCCTTTGAAGTCCTGCTGACTAGGTTGGTCCTTGGTTGGCATGTGGAAATTTGGATTTCAGGCATGCTCCCACCATTCTCAGAACTGATGAGTGGCTCACTGCCTCAATTGTCACACAATGTGATTTATGTGGAACACCTTCTTTCCTTCTGGGAGTCTAGAACTTTGGTATGTGCTAGGAAGAGGACACCTATATGACTGGCCCCCAATAAAAATCTTCTAGTGTTGAGTCTCTGATAGACTTCCCTGGTAGGCAACATTTCACACATGTGTGTCCAACTTGTTGCTGGAGAAAGTCAGCTCATTCAGTACTGACTCCACTGGGAGAGAGGACTCTTGGAAACTTGCCTCTTGTTTCTGCTGGACTTTGTCCCATACACCTTTTCCCTTTGCTGATCTTACTTTGTATCATAGCCATGAGTACAACTACATGCTGAATCCTGAGTCCCAGCAAATCACTGAAACTGAGGGTGGTCTTGGGGACCATCAACAAAGAGGATAAAGAAAAAGAGCCTTTTCTAACATCTTAGAAACTTTTTCTCACTTCAACAGCTTCTTATACTTTGTATTTAGGCCATTTTTGTCAAGCCTAACTTCCCTGTTATGGCTTAAATTATTTAAGAGTAGGCTAGGCTTTGCTTAGCTTTGCATCCCCAGCGCAGTGACTTACACACAGAATACACCTAGCAAACAGTTGGTACATAAATAAATACATGCCACTTAGGTACTTCTCTCAATTACAATGCCTGGCTCAGAACATTGCATACTTTTATTTGACTTATTTGAATATGAGATCATTAGTATCCTCTAAATTTCCAGAACCTAAAAATGTCATCAGTCTCTGGAGACAGAGGAGGATATGAGCTTGGGTGACTGGCTGAAAATCACAAGAAACCAATGAGGAGGAATCACATTTTAATTTAGGAGATGGACCACAAGATATATATTTGAAATTTTCTAATGTAGAATTCAAAATTCAAGCTAAGTGGCCCAATACAAGTGGGAAAAATTGTGATCTCATGTCTGTATCTTGTCATTACTTCTGCAGTTTATAAAGTTAAAATATAACCTACGTAGCAGTCACATAGGATAACTCTATGTGTTATTTTGCACATGTAGCATGGCAGGTATTCAGGATCTATTAATTCATGATTTCTTGGATACCTAAAAGTTGGATGGAACTCACTTCCTTGGAAGGATTCTCATCTAGAGGGATTAAAACTCTTCTGTGGATTTTCTCAGGGGTTATCAGAATAGGACCGTTAACAGAAGGTGGAATGCAAAAGAAGGAAGTTGGCTCCCCTTCCTTTGACTCTGTTCTCTCCCACCCACTTTGGGAAGGTTCCATCCATCACAAATGAAGACACTCTTGTTGCTGTTAAATCTGCTGACAAGTAATGTCATCAGTTCTACTTCAAGGTGTAGGAGACCTTGTAGAATCAGGTAGGTATGCCCCCATGTGCCCTCCCCTGCCTTGGGAGGGAGAGGAGAGAATCTAACACTGACTTAGGGAACAACATATGCCTCATGAATACAGAACACAGAAACTAGGTTGACAAAAGATTGCCATTACAACACTGCATTTAGAATCACAATTCCATAAGGTTCAAGGTTTGGTGAATCAGTTAGTCAGTCAGTCAGTCAAAAAACCGTAAGATGTTACAGGAAGAAATCTTAAGAGAGTATCTCATTCTACCCTTTATCATCCAGGTAAGAGAAATGAAATTAAAACAGGTGAGGTGATCTTCTGCAAGGTTCCTTAGTGGCAGATATGAGTAAAATCCATGTCTCCAGATTATCAGTCTTAGTAAAATCCATGTCTCCAGATTATCAGTCTTCCTCATACACACACATATTCACACTCATACACACAGTCAACTACACGCTCTTTAAACTCATGAAGACATGCAAGAGGCTCATGGCTGTGGTGCAATCCACTTGAGGCAGAGCGTTAGATCTTGGCCTTGACATTTCAACCACCCGAGACAAGATCTACTTGAAGCTAAATAATCTCATTGGAATGCTGGTGCTCCAGCAGAAGTTCGTGAGGATGCTGCAGAAAGCACAACCTCACCCTCCTTTTTTTCCTTTTGATCTCCGGGACTCCTAGAACTGGTTTACTGTGTCTCTATAGTGCTTCCTTTATCATCAAGGTAAATTTAGAACAGTCATAGTACGAAAACATGTTTTCAAGGTCAGTGTTCCACAGGAGGAACATCACAGCAGAAGCAATGCCCAGCACTAGTAGCCATGGCTGCATACCAGCCGCTTTGTGTACTATGAAGATGGAGTATAAATTCAAATGCAAATGAATTTGCAGAAATTCAACAAATTTGTAGGTTTGCAAACCTGCAGCCTCCTCAAGTTCTTTACTCCCTAAAAGTAGCATACTCTGCCTTAAAATCCCTAGCTGCTGGATACATGGGTATAAAAGAGGTAATCAGGGAGATATCTATTTAGAAAAAACACTTGCAAGGTATGTATGTGTATACGTGGTTTAAAAACCTGAAACACGGTTTGGTTTTATTTTAAGAAAATTCTAAAAGTATAATAATTATAATACATATTCCTTTCCATTTACACAGCAATTTGAACACATGTTGCCTCATTTAATACTTACTTTTCGCCATACCTCCATGAGGTGAGTTCCATCACATCTACCTTACAGAGAAGGAAAGGAGTCTCAGGAGATTTAAGTTACCTGCTGAAGAACATGCGGCCAGCAAGTGGCATAGCAGGGAACCAAACCCTGCTCTATAGTATTTCAAAACATAGTGCCAAAGGTTGTGCATCTCACGGCTTCTGAAGAGTTGGTCCAGCTGTCCATTAGGTGGTCCCTAGCTCGAGATCCTTCCCCTAACAATAAGAATAACTCCCCCTAGCCAGATTTACTTGAGTGAATCTTAGGTCAAAGATACCCCTCTTTTGAATGTTTCTCTTGCCATATTTGGAAAAAGTTATTGCTCTCCACCAAATTCTTAGCACCCTAGAATACAGTGTTTTAAGGTGGAACTTCTGGCTACTAAAAGGGTCTTTAATTATTAAATAGATAGTGAAACAAAATACAGAACTCTACAACTGTAGGCATTCCATCATTTCAGGTGGGAATTCTTTATAATTATTTTTTCTTCCACAGGGTTTTATTTTATACATTGTTTTAGTTTTCTCCGAAGTCATTATATAAATCCCAGTGGAAAAATTCATCTATTGCACAGCCATAAAGTGTTTTCTTAAAAATTCCATCACCCACTTTATTACTGGACAGCAACTACAGAAGGACTTACATGTTAAGAGATTTAAGTTTAACCACTGAGACTAATGGAGCCTGGACTTGCAATGTTAGTCTGTTAGAATTTTAAAAAATGATATTGGAAGATCCCCATGTGTTTTCCAAAGATGAATATTGAAGGCTCAAGGCTTCAGCCAGTCCCAGTTTAGCCTGAATATAATGATAAGGAAACACTTCTTTCTCTGCTATGTATTATAATTCTTTCAAAATAAAGTCATTTATATTTTCATCTGTTTTCAAACTTATATTAACTTATTTTCTATTTAAAGTGAAAGAAAATCTGCCAATAAATAGAAAGAAAATCCAAGACTAGACTGAGAATCTCCATCAACAACAGATTTTCCCTCAGAAACCTGGGCTACTATCTTTGCATGGACCAGTCCAGAAATTCCAGTCTCATCCCTGACTGGATGCCCTCATTTTTTGCAATGGTCTACCCTCATCTGATCTGTCATCATTTTCTACTGATGATCTCTCAAATGTCTTGCTTCAACTCTTTCCCTTCCCTTCCCACCATACTCAGACACCCTGCCCCAGAGTTCAGGCCTTGTCCCGTTTCACCTTAACTATAGCTCAGCCTCCCCATTGTTGGTCCTCCTTACAATTTTGCCTCCTTTAAGCCATCCTCACACATTAGCCTCTGTGACTGTTTTAAAAGGCAGCCTTTGTCCTGTACTGCCTTGCATAAATATGCCAGTGGTTGCTGGTGACCAGCAATAAGGTCTCACTCCTTGCCACAGTACACAAGGCTAACCACACTGCAACCCCAGCTGCTGCCCAAATATCTGTCCATTTTCCTGCTTCACAGCTTTTGATCTCACAGCCTTTTCTGTTTGGAATGCCATTCCTTCTCTTTTTTGTTTGTAGAGACAAGTTAATGTTCCATATAAATCCTGTCTTCTCTGTGAAGCCCGAGTTGACTTCCACACACAGAGGTAGTCCTTTTCTCTCCTGTGCCATATTGGTGTGATTCTCTTTCCTACTCTACTAAAGCACTTCACCGGTGCGTTCTGTACCTGTTTACACAATTATCTCTCCTAACATCCTACAGTGTCAGGGACTGTTTTTCGTATTAATGTTAAAGCTCTAATACCTACATACCATGACTACAGGGTTTTTAGAGAATATAGCCCACTCTTGCTTAAATGCACTTTGCTTACATTTACTATCTAATCCTATGGTTCCCAAATGGCAGCTGATTGCCTGCATTGAAATCATCTGGGAGCAATTATGAAAATGAATCCCAGTGCACACCTCTGACATTCTTAATTAGACTCTCTACAGGTATTCTTTGGAAATATTTATTTTTAAATAAGTTTCCCAAATGATCCTGATGTGCAGCCAGGTTTGGGAACCATTATGCAACTTACTTCACTTATGGAGCCTTGTAAATGCTCTTACTGCCTTTTTCCACATCAGTATTATGTGACTGAGGGAGGCAGTGCGAGGCATGGGTTACAGAGTAAGAGGGTTTGAATCCTGGCTCTGTACATCAGAGTTACATGATCCTGAGCAAATAAATGAACTAATCTGTGCCTTGGATGCCTCATCTTAAATGAGAGAAAGTCTATATCTCTCAGAGGACTGTTTGTGAGGATTGTGTGAGGGGTATGCCATATAAAGCCTTTGGTACAGTACCTGTTACATGGAAGGCACTGCATCAGTGTAAGCTGTGATGGAGAAACTGGCTTCTCCTTAGGAAGACAGCACCTTGTATCCATAGAGCAATCCTCAGAGGCATTTTAGGTGGTGTGTGTATATGTGTATAGACAAGGTATACATATAGGATACATACACATATGATAAATATACATGTGATATATGTACATATGATACACACACATGCCTATATATTAATATATAAAAGAAAATGAATTTTTTAAAGCAGGGTTTGCTACATTGCCTAGGCTGGCCTCAAACTCCTGGGCCCAGCAGTTCTCCCATATCAGCCTCCTGAATATGTGGGACTACAGGCATGCACCACTGTGCCTGGCAGTCTTGTATTTCTGATGTGTTAAGCAACTGGATGTGGTAACTGTCCACCTTGTGGCTAGTAAAAGATGCCCTCCTTCCTTTCAGCAATACAATTAACAGTAAACGTATGTTTTTAAACATTTCACATTTTGAGGCTCTCGACTTATATTCCCAAAGAGTTGCTTTCCTCATAGTTCATTAATCTTATTAATGAACAATGTTTTTGTGTTTAAGTTTATCCTTGGCAACTTGATATGAATGCATAGTATGTATGGAGCCTCAGTTAAAAGAATTCAACTGTGACTATTTCCTAACTGCAGTGTTCTATGTTTTTTACTTAACTAGAGCAGATTCCACATATGGAGTTATACATGCAGGCCAGCTCTAAGTCAGATGTTTATAATTATCAATACTGAAATAACTCACTTAATCAGATAAGAAACAGAGATAGATTGTGCCCCAGGTGAAAACCAGGTATTACCAACTACGAGAAAAGGAAAGTCAATTAGCAGTATTGCTTCCCTTGTCTGACCCCATGTTTTGCTAAGTGAAGAGACCAGTGTAATTACACAGATGAAATATTCGTGCAATTTTCTAATGACACTGCCTCCTTTACAGCTATTGAAGTTGTGATGGTGGCACGGTTAACCTTCCTGGCAGTCCCTATCAAGTCTTCAGAATTGGCTGATGTCCTTATTGTCACTGCTAAAGGAAGTGTCTGTCCCCACAACAAACCCTGCTATTCTGTTTCCTATTTTAAAGGTCAAAGTATCATTTCAGATGCTTGGATTTCATTTCTCCAGTGAATTCATCTCCCTATATTTGATAATGACTTTAGTAAATCTAAGGCTGTTTACTTTAAAGAAAGAACCACCACACCCACTGGCAAGTTTTGAGTACATTACATAGAACAGTACTTCTTCAGTGTCAAATGTGTGCATAAGTTAAACGTCTAGCACTATGGGAAGAATTTGTAAATGTCAAACATCAGGATGATTACCTCTTAACTCATCTCAACAAATTATATAACTGCACTTTTTACAGAATCCTTAGGGACATTATACTCTTAGGGCCTCTTTCTTATAGCAAAGTCAATCTCTACTCCCATTCCACCATTTGTCAACAACCAGAATTGCATCTGAAGCCAAAATTAGTTAATGGCTATGCTCCCAAGACATCAGTTTAATAATACTAATAATCAAGTGGTACAAATGACATGCATCAACAACAAACTTGCCTCTCCAGAAGTTCAAATAAGTAGCAGCACGCCGGACATCCTGTCAGTCTTGAGTTCAGAGCATCCACACATCTTTACACTAAAACCTTTCAGCTTAGAGTCCCATTTCTTTTCACTATGAGTATGTATTTCCATATGTGGAGTTTCTAGTAAATGGCCAGAATTGCACTGTGCCAAACTAGGCATGCACAGATACCGCTTAATGGGAGTTTATTTCAAATAATGGTTTACAAATGTAGGTAACTTAAACAATTATGTGCCCCATTTTCATTCCTTACTATTCAACAGTACAATAATGTTATTGTTATTCCATCTTCTCTCAATACATTCCAACATACCACCCTTCCCATTTTGCATGAGTGGATAAGAAGTTATGTATTCGTTGAATGAGGTCTAATGAGATGTAATATCATATCATGGTTAAGGCTGTGTTTTCAATTCTAGTTGCCCATTGAAGTTAACCAAATAGTTTTTTAAAAAAATATTTTAAGTAGTCTACCCCAATACCATAATGATTTCTGTGTGTCTAAATATATATACACACACAAGCACAGGTGATTTTGATCCATGAACAGGGCTAAGAACTCTGGGTTCGGAATTTGGGTTCTGAAGCCATAGTGACCTGGGTTTGAATGCAAGTTCCTTGGCTATCTGACCTTGAACGGGGTCCATTACTTCCAGGTCTTACCCCAGGCCAACGAATCAAAAGCTTGTGGTAGACAGCCTGAACATCAGTTAGTTTCAGTAGCAATTACTGATTTAATGTGTTCTAAATGTGGAGCCAGGACTGAAAATCACTAGTTTAACACTTAGCTGTCAGATTTTTAAAAATAGAAATAATATATGAGATTCAATGAAATACTTTATGAAAATGGTTAGCCCAGACCCTGGCCCACCCAGCTCAATAATGCTGGTTGCTACTGTTAAGGCAGCAGATACAGAGGGATCACCGTCTAGAGCTGGGACTGGCAATCTGGAGTCACAGCAAAACTGGCTGAGGTGGCCCCTCACTGCCGATCTTACTACCCTGCTGCATCAGATGAGTTACTAGCCTAACTGGAGCCCTCACGAGAGTCTGACCCCAGCTCTGTAATCCTGGGAGATAATCTGAACCCTGGTTCCTTAATCCTGAGAGTCTGAACCCTAGCTTTTTAATTCTGGAGTAAAGTCTGAACTCTAGCCTCTTAATTCTGGAGGAGAGTCTGAACCTTAGCTTCTTATTCCTGGAAGTGTCTGAATCCCGGCTCCACAGTCCTGAAAGAGATTCTGAACCCTCACTCCTTAATCCTGGGACAGAATCTGAACACTGGCTCCTTAGCACTGGGAAAGAGTTTAAACTCCTTATTCCGGGGAGACAGTCTGAACCCTATCTCTGTAATCCTGGGCAAACTCCTGAACCAGATGAACCTTAGAGGAAAGGAAAATAAACAATCCTAGATAAATAAATAAATGGGAGCTTGGGGGAGCACTAACCTGACATAGTAGACAACAAACAACAAAAATGGCAGGAAATTGAACTGTGTATTTGGGTAAAATGTGACTGAGAAGCTTACAGTGCACCAGTTTCCAATCATGGAGTGAAACGAGGGGAAATGGTACAAATAGAAGATAAAGCTCAAAGTAACATTCATAGTAGACTGAAAGTTGGAGAAGCCTGAGGCAAAGAAGTCAGCTTGGAGAACAGTGATGCAATCTGGAAGTGGCAGAATGAGGAGCTGGTGAGTACACGGTTGAACCCATCAAGGTTGTGGTTCCTTTATCTAACCTGTCCAATCTAATCTGTGGCAGATCATCCTGAAGAGCCCATTAACCTCTGATATTCTGATATTTAACAATTAAGAGTAGTTAGAAAGACATTGTTTAATGGGTAGAGTTTCAGTTTGGGATGATGGTAAAGTTCTGGAAATGGGTAGTGGTAATGGTTGGACACAATGTAAATGTACTTAACATCACTGGTTCAAACACACACAAAGGTAGATGGAAAAAATATAGACACAATGCATTTCAAAATTAAAATATGGCATATGGGGTGGCTCACAGGATGTAGGTGATGAAGGAAAAGAACTGATCAAAAAAAACCATGTGGACTCAGGCCTGGGTGCCCAGGGACAGCACTTTTGGAAAACAGGAAATAAAGTAGGGCATCTTGTTTGGTGGGGGAAAATGATTGCTGTGGTAGACATTTTGCATTTCTGGGCTGGTAGGGCACATAAGGAAAAATTATTGATCCTTAGTAGATAGAAATGAAGATCAGGGCTTGGGTGACAAATCAGAGTGATTCTATAAATTCAGGAATTCACACTGATGTTACAAGATGGGATTCTAGAGTTGAAGTACTTCACTTCCTTCCTGAAGAACTTCCTGACTATGAAGGAAGTGACCTCATATACTCAGTTCATCTCACTCCACCCCACCATATTTTTAAAAAATAGATGAAGAAACCTTAGGGAAGCAAGGTGGCCCATACAAGGTCTTCTAGAGAGTGAATTAGATCTCCTGAAACCCAACCCATTGGCCCTTCTATTTCACTTTACTTATTCGGGAGCCATCACCTAGATTTGCCAAGTGCATACAATCCTGGGGAAAGACTACAGAGGGAGATGATGAGAGAGGTCACAAATCCTCCACAGGACAGCCACAATCAAGAGATTATGAGGGATAAGAAAAGATGAGAGGTCCTTGTCAGTCTATGGAAAACTAGGAGAGAAAATGTCAAGAAGAGAGTAATCTTAGAAGCTCAAAGTGAAATCTTGGAAAGGAAACACCTCTTTGATTTCTATTAACCCTCTGCATTATCTGATGGCCTCATCATACAAGACTAATCCTCTCTAAGAAACTGTCCCAAACACTGACAGCACCTCTGCTTCAGGACTCCACAGCACTCATACAACCTTGACTTCAATAATGCTGTGGTCATGTTCTTGGAGATGGCAGCTTTATTTAAAACAATATTATTTGAAGACAAATTTCCCATAGAAATATTGGTATAACTTTGGGTCTTGTTCCCAGAGAATCCTCAAATGACCTACTATACCATAAAATGTGGCACAAAAAGTTAAAATAACTTATCAAAACTTACTTAAATAACTTACTCAAAATAAATAAGACCCAAATATAGCCAATGGCACCAAGACTTAGTTTTTAGGTAGAGTGGCGTAGTAGAAAGAATGCAAGATTTGGAGCCAAATGGGGCCTTTCTCGAGGATGGCAGAGGTTGAGCCATACTCTATTTCTAAGGATTTTCTACTCTTATGATTAGTTATACCATGGGGACATTGATTTATCTGGCTTCTTAACATGCTCTTGAGGATTCCAGCCCACCCAGATTTTAGTTTCCAATAGAAATGAGTAAAACCACTAGTCAGGAATGGCAACTACTTTTCAAGAAAGTCCAGAAAAGTTGATGATGGATACTTTAGCTGCCAAACCATTGGTGGACTGCCCTGTTTTTGTGCTGTGTCTGCTCATGTTCTAAGGTTGTAGCAGAGAAACTGATTGTTCATTGCATTCTAAGGGAGTTGGGGGAGACAGCCGTCTGTTGAAAAAAAAAAAGTTCCTTTTATGTCTGGTGGGAATGCTGAATTTTATATCTTCTTTGGTAGTCTGTATTCCTAAAATTCTCTAAAAACTTGAACAATGTATTTTCCTGGCCATCTAAAAGACATGCTCAGTGTCTTTTAAAAACTTGCTAGCTTCTCTCTGTAAAGACAAATTATGAACCTAGAGGACATCATGCAATCAGACCTATGAAAGTCTTGACCCTCCTTTGGCAACCAAAAGAATGCTCCTTTCTACCCAAAAGGGCATGGCAGATGTGCATAAATAATCAAATTTTCATCAGAAATGTCATTGTGACAGTCGGTTAAAAGGATTAAGGGAATAAAAACTGGTAAATGAGAATGCAGTCATAGTGCTTATTAAATGTTAATTTACTTTTGTTATCCCTGAAACGCTTTTCTCTATTTCAAGAACATGGCCTGATTCTTAATAGTTTCTTCCAGGCCAGAAAGCAAGAACTGCTTGATAGGTATGGTGCTTCCTGTCTTCCCAGAAGGAGCAATGCAAGGTGAAAACGCACCTGTGGAGGCAGAGGGAAGCCTATGTGAGCAAGGAGAGACAAGAAGTGTAAGTAGCTGAAGTTACTGTGATGGCAAGAAGTTAGCAGGGGACTCAAAGATCTCACAGGAAGTGGGGCTCCACATTCTTTTCTCTCTGAGACAGGGCCCCATGCAGTGGGGATGGCAGTGCCTGCAACTTGGG
Source organism: Mandrillus leucophaeus (assembly GCF_000951045.1). Lineage (NCBI taxonomy): Eukaryota > Metazoa > Chordata > Mammalia > Primates > Cercopithecidae > Mandrillus > Mandrillus leucophaeus. The sequence goes on along the minus strand of NW_012104421.1, from coordinate 663,516 downwards.
CTCAGGAACATGCTGCCTCACCACGACTCCCAGTGCATGCAACTGATGTAGGCTGGCAGTGGGCAGCTCAGAGTAACAAGTGCAGACAAGGCCAGTTACTAAAAGCATCTTCCTAGGAAAGCTTTCCTTTCCTTTACCTGCTTCCCTGTTTCCCTGGGCAGCAAGGGAAGGTTTCTTGACCTCAGGCTACTTTCTTGTTGGCCATGCAGGACACACTAAAAACACAATCCTATACTCTGACCATTTTGCAGTTCTGACGCTCAGCATTACAGAATCTTAGGGTTGAGAAGAAATGTAATCATCATCCATTCTCTTCTAATATGAAGGAAAATTGTTTTTCTGTTCGTGGTGTGTTTTAATATCTTATTATTTCATTTTAAATATGATTAACTTAATAAACATATACAAGTTTACAACGTTTATCTCTTCTTACATCTGATTGCTTATGGGCCCACATTGCATCTGTGAATTGATAGAATTAACAGACAAAAACCCACAGAAAAGGGATGATATTGAAAAGATAATGAGGAAAGAACTGAGGTGGGGTGAGCAGGTCTTCTCAGGGGCCTTGAGTTCTTTCAGGAAAGTTGTATCCAGCTTCAGCTTGGCATCAACAAACCACATGACCTTGAAAGAACCATTACTCCCCTCTGCGCTGCAATGTTCTTATTTTTAAAAAGAGCATAGTGCAAAATATCTACCAATTCTTCTCTAACTCTATTGGCCTGCGATTCTGAACCTCACCCTGATAATGTGGACTCCCAGGAAGCATATTAGCATTCAAAAGAGGCTTTCAGGATTTCTCAGTTTAACACCAGTCAGAATTGTGTTCAGAGGCAAAGATATATTTAGCAGGTAGGCCTTTTGTCTCCTTTAATCATAATATTATGCTAGGCTGACCAGAGTTTATTCTTCACTAGACATAGATATAAAACAGATTATACCATTGCTAAAATAAGGTGTTATTAAAATGAGAAATTTCTGCAAATTATTTGGAAAAGTGGGGGGAGACATAATTTTAACGTATTATAGTCTGTTTTATAGAAGACTTTATAGATTGCCTCTATGTTTTTATTATAATGCATGCAAAATATAGGTTCTTTCTTTTTCAAAGGAAAGTATTTTGTACCTCGATATTCTTCTAAAAAGATATACAAAAGCCTTCTATGGCTAACTTCTTTCTGCTATTGTTTATCAGAGTTATGTTTCTAAGGGTCCTTTAGCCTAAATACCTACTTTCTTATTTATTTACTGGAACAATATGGGGAAGAGAGAATGGGAATTGAAAAAAAACGGGGAGAGGGATCCTTAATTTCTGTTTCATAGCTGAATCACTGAATTTCTACAATCCTAGTGATTCTCTATTTCATTAGAGATGGGGATTCATGTACCATATTCAGTAGTTCGAATTGTCAGGCCAGTCACCATGGCTCACATCTATAATCCCAGCACGTTGGGAGGCTGAGGCGGGCAAATTGCTTTCGACCAGGATTTTGAGACCAGCGTGCGCAAAATGGTGCCTGTAGTCCCAGCTACTCAGGAGACTGAGTTGGGAGAATGACTTGAATCTGAGAAGTCGAGGCTGCAGTGAGCCATGACTGCACCACTGCACTCCAGCCTGGGTGGCAGGAGTGAGACCCTGTCTCAAGGGAAAGAAAATTGTGCAACTTTAAGTTGTTTCTATCAACAAAGAAGATGTCCAGAAATACTATCATTGGTGCTGTGTTTATAAATGCAAATCTCATTACCCTGGTGGTCCATTGATAGCTTAAGAGGAAATAAAATGTAATTTTCTGATTATCTATTACCAGATCCTATGAAAATTACAGTCTAATAGAATTCTCCCAAAATGTCACCTGCATTTGAGAGTCTGCATACCCAGAAGCCTTTCTACCTAACTAAAACTCTGACTCAGTATATCACAAACTATTTGACAACTTTATGCAACTAGTCATTCGTTAGACGAAAAATTTACATAAAACTGAGCAACCAACAGGTAATCTGTTATCTCTTAATGAAAAGCATCTAAAATTATCAACAACTTAAGCTTTAATCTATTTGCAAATGCCTCCCCTAAGAAAAGGTAAAAGTGGCCTGGCGCGGTGGCTCAAGCCTGTAATCCCAGTACTCTGGGAGGCCGAGACGGGTGGATCACGAGGTCAGGAGATCAAGACCATCCTGGCTAACACGGTGAAACCCCATCTCTACTAAAAAATACAAAAAACTAGCCGGGCGAGGTGGCGGGCGCCTGTAGTCCCAGCTACTCGGGAGGCTGAGGCAGGAGAATGGCGTAAACCCGGGAGGTGGAGCTTGCAGTGAGCTGAGATCCAGCCACTGAAAAAAAAAAAAAAAAAAAAAAGAAAAGGTAAAAGTCCAATCTCAATACGCTACATGCCACATTAAGCATAGAAACATGAGACAAACATATGAAAGACTTCTGTCATGAGAGGAAAACAAAATGAAAATGATGATATGCTGGTAGTCTTTGCTTCAAACAGAACTTCCGAAACATGGCAAGTTTCCTGGTGACCATTTTCCGCTATCTGTGTGCTGCCAAACCAACACACACCTCTTCTTTTTCCCCACCCATTCCCGAGGTCGTTAACCTTCTCAGTGCTGACAGCGAAGACTCCTTAAAACAAGGTTGACAAGATGTGAAAACTTTCCACATGCAGCCTGCCAAATGTCTAAACTGGATGTATCACTTTTCAAGCCCACCAAGCTAGAGGAACATTTTGGCACTGGTGAAATGTTAGTATTCTCCTTCTATTAAAGCGTGTGTGTGTGTGTGTGTGTGTGTGTGTGTGTGTGTGTGTGTTGTGTATGTGCCTGTGCATGTACCACCCCACACACACATCTACACACTCCATTTGTTAAAAATTCTCTTTTTTTCTCCAGTCCACTCCCACTCCATTCACATACACCCACACTCATAGTCATTCTACATGACTATTACATCAGAAAATGGTGTCTCAGGGATCTAGTACAGTGTAATCCATCAGGTGGTCTAGGTAGTTAATCACAAATATTTCTTTATGCTATAAAGGCAAATGGCTTTTATCACCTGTTTTCTTTCTCCTTGTAGCATAAGCTTCTCTTCAGGTCTAAATGGCCTGGTTGTCTCCACATGCTTTTGCACTAGCTCATCCTGCCTGGCACAAGACCCTCACAGCTGTGCCATATGTCACACACGATTAACAATGAGCTCCCAGTTACACACTGAAATGCTGTCTTTACAACTCCTGGATGCCTCCCTGCTGGCTGCCCAGCATCTTGACGGACACACAGTTTGGAAGATCACCCTCATAAATTCTCCTTCCCCAACCAGGCTGGCAGAAGGCACACTGGTTACGATGATGCTTACCACTGATGATAAACTGAAATATCTTGGGTAGGAAACTCCCTCTATCTTCTCACACTGCAACTATTTGTTGCAATCTGGATTTTCAACACACTTTTTTGAATCCAGAGGCATAAGCAAAGACATATTTTCAAAGATTTAGAGATAACTAATTAAAACCTACAGAGTTGCTTGGATAACTATTCAGTATTAGATTAACTCAAGTCATGATTTTAACCTGTCTGCCTCCATCTCTGTGTTACTGTGCCAAACTACCATTGCTTTAAGATTACTAAAGAATAATAATAATAGTTTGAAATTAAATATTTGTTGTCTTGGCAGGCTCCAAATGACATCAGCTGATTTTATTCCCCAAGTGGCTATTGCAGGCCTACCACAAGTGGTGGACACTCTGCCACATGTGGTGGATGCAACAGTAAGTAAGGAGATAGACAAATAAACAGATGGCTGCAATACAGTGTGATAAAGACAATGCCAAAGGGACTTTGAAAGCATACAGAAAGGTATTGGACCCTAAATAGAAGGCTCAAGGGGGACTTCCGGAAGGAGGGTAATGCTGGAACCAAATCTTAAAAGGAATGAGTTATAGGGAAGAGAAATAGGAATAGCGATAAGAAAGGGGTTTGTGAGAGAGATTCTGGGATACTTGATCTGGATGGTGGGTACACAAACATGTTCATGGTGTTATGATTCATTATACTTACAATTTGTGTACTTTTCTGAATGTATTTTGTATTTAAGATAATTTTTAAAGAAAATCACTGGAGTATATTACAGAGTTGAATACTTATCAGAATCCTGTGAAATAGTTACAATAATCTTCATTTTAAGGATGAGAAAACTAGACTCATTCTGAATGCGAGTGATGTGTCAGCTCCGTGGTGGTGTTGAGGTTTTGGTGTTAGGTACATCAGGCAAGGTTCCTACTGGCATGATCTTCACACTCTAGTTGCAGTTGAATACTTTGTCCCAGGTCACAATTTCAATAAGAAGCAGAACTGGATTCCAAACTAACTACAGCTGATTTCAGAGCCCCTGCCTTTTCTCAGCATACTGCCAGATTTAGTCCTGTTGTCAGAGTCTGTGGAAGCCTTTGAAGAAATTCAGTAGCAGAAAAATGAGCAAATCTACAGTTTAGCATAATTACTGTCAGCAATGTGGAAAAAAGATGCAATATAGAAAAGTTCTTTACATTTGTGGTCAATTGACTTTCAATAAAGGTGACAAACTAATTAAATGGGGGGAAGAATAGTTTCTTCAACAAAGTCAATTGGGAGAACTAGAGATCCACATGCAAAAGAATTAAGTTGGACCCCTATCTTACCATACAGAAAATGTAACTCAGAATGGATCACAGACCTAAATTAAAAGCTAAAATTATGAAACTCTTAGAAGGAAACATATGGATAAATTTTTAAGACCTTGGATTAGGTAATGGTTTGTTAGATACGACGGCAAAAGCATAAGCAACCAAGAAAAAAAATAAATGAATTGAACTTCTAATATGATTTGGCTGTGTCCCTACCCAAATCCTATCTTGAATTGTAACTCCCACATGGTCGTGGGAGGAACCCAGTGAGAGGTGATTGAATTATGGGGGCAGGTCTTTCCAGCATTGTTCTCATGGTAGCGAATGAGTCTCACCAGATTTGATGGTTTTAAAAACAGGAGTTTCTCTGTTCAGGCTCTCTCTTTGCCTGTTGCCATCCGTGTAAGAGGTGACTTGCTCCTCCTTGCCTTCTGCCATGATTGTGAGGCCTCCCCAACCACATGGAACTGTGAGTCCAGTTAAACCTCTTTCTCTTGTAAATTGCCCAGTCTTGGGTATGTCTTTATCAGCAGTGTGAAAATGGACTAATACAACTTTCATTAAATTCTTTTTGTTTTTTAACAGCAAGAGATGGGATTTGCCTTGAGAATGTGAAATATTTTCCTCTCCTAGCAATACCAAACTGGGTGAATGAGTCACTCCAACAAATTAATAAGAAAATAGAAAATTATATTTCCTATCTTACCCTCAACAGTAGTTTCTGGCATTGGACACTAAGAATTTCCCTTAACATACTCAAAGGAAAGAAAAAAAACTTCGGACCAAAAAACTAATTTTTAAAAGAAGAGGAAATATTTGAACTTAAAAGTTTCCTTTTGAATTGCAAAGGAGTCAAGTATGCCTTGTCTCAAAATGGCTTTCCATTTTTTTCTCTCAAAAAAATCATCTTGAACACTCAGAAATTCCAATTTAAACAATGACTTTTTAAAAACACCTGTTCAAATATGACCTTATTTTTATATACTCACATACTATATCACATATAACAGGCATGTTCAATTGGACCTCATCAAAATTCAAAACTTTTATGCATCAAAGCACATTTCCAACAAAGTAAAAAGAGAGCCCACAGAACAGAAGAAAGTATTTGCAAATCATATGCCTGATGCAGGCCTAGCATTCAGAATATATGAAGTACTACAGTACTACAATGAAATGACAAGAATTGGGCAAAATATTTGAATAGATATTTTTCCAAAGATATAGAAGTGGCTGCTGGGCATGGTGGTGCACACCCATAATCCTAGCACTTTGGGAGGCTGAAAAGGGTGGATCACGAGGTCAAGAGATCGAGACTATCCTGGCCAACGTGGTGAAACCCTGTTTCTACTAACAATACAAAAATTAGCCAGGAATGGTGGCGAACACCTGTAGTCCCAGCTACTCGGGAGGCTGAGGCAGGAGAATCACTTGAACCCGGGATGCAGAGGTTGCAGTGAGCTGAGATGGTGCCACTACACTCCATACTGGAGACAGAGCAAAAACTCTGTCTCAAATAAATAAATAAATAATATAATAAGCATGTAAAAAGATGCTCAACATCATTAATCATTAGGAAAATGCAAATCAAAACCACAATGAAATACCATTTCATACCAAGTAGAATGGCTAAAATAACAGACAATAATAAGTCTTGACAAGAATGTGGGCAAATTGGAAACTTCATACATTGCTGGTAGGAATGTAAAACTGTGCAGTTACCGTGAAAAACAATTTGTCAGTTTTTCCTTTCTTTAATTATATGACTGCATTTATATCTAATGTCCAGCATATGTAAATCCAGAGATATGAAATAGATTAGTGGCTGCCAGGGGCTAGAAGGGAGGGGGTGTCTGCTAATGGCTACAGGGATGCTTCCCAGGGTGACAGCAATGTTCTAAAATTATGCTGTGTTGATGTCTGTACAACTCTGCAAATTTACTAAAACTCATTGAACCTATACATTTACAATAGGGAAATTTTATGATATGTAAATTATACCTCAGTAAAGCTGTTTATTTTTAGAAGTTATCTGAGATCTCTGAAGGAAAGGTGATCTATGTATGTGTGTATAAATAATAAAGACAATATATATTACATTGTTATTATATAATCAGAAAACTAGACTACTTCCAATTTTTAAAAGAACAAAATCTCTTCATTTGCTCTGGGATCTGTGAGGATTTTAAATAAGTGTATTTCCTCTAATGTCAAAAGCATAATAGCATAATATAAGTGAGTAAGAGGCACACAGAATGGCTTTCTAATTCAAATTATACCCAAACAATAAATTGTATTGAATCAAGTCATATTTGTACATAACATGATTTTCAGCCAGTTTGTGATGAAAACTGAAATGCATAAAATGGGTCCTGTTATAATCACAACTCAATCTAGAAGACCAAATATGCTAGAATATCTAGTTAATAGGAGTTAAGAATTTTAATACCTGAAGCCAGCTTTTCCTAAGTGGATTTTAAATTCAACGTAAGTGGATTAAGAAATTCAATCTTCTGTTGTCACACAGGACAAAAAGCTTGAAAAGTGATGGTAAAATATATTTTTAAAATTGAGACTGACCCCAGAAGCTCATGTTGGTAATCCCAGCACTTTGGGAGGCCAAGGTATTTGGATCATCTGAGCCCAGGAGTTTAAGACCAGCCTGGACAACATGGTGAAACTCCACCTCAACAAAAAGTACAGAAATTAGCCAGGTGTGGAGGTACACACGTATAGTCCCAGCTACAAAGGAGGCTGAGGTGGGAGGATTCCCTGAGCCTGGGGTCGTTGAAGCTACAGTGAGACCTAGTCCCCAAAACACAAAAACCAACCTGCTCTGCCCAGTTCTATAGCTTCTTCCACATAGAATTAGTACCAGCACCGCTGAAAAGACGTATGTAACTCATCCTCTATAATTTCATCTAATTTGTATGAATATATTCCTTTATTTTGGACTGAACGGCGTTATTATAAAATCAGAATTTTGTGGGTTTATTTTCCAATGTTCTTCAAAAAACCACAAAAAACTTGGGCCATTTATGTTTAGCATAAATCACACTAGTAGATTCAGATCAATGAAAACGATAAATAGCTAACAAATTTCACCACGAGGCTGTCATTTCTCATTCTAAGAGGAAGGAGGAATCCATAGAAAGAGCAAAAGTCCGGCGCCCTGATCTGCCAGTGATTAACTGACCCTTCTTGCCCCAGCGTATTAAACTCTTGACTCTACCGTCTGGTGCTCACCCACCATCTGTGTTTCCTGGTGCTGCTGTTGCAGAGGCTCCCCAGGATGTACCACGTGGTGTATCTATTAATGAGTGATGGCTATATAGGTTGTTTCTACTTTTTAACTATTATTGGAGTTATGAACATGCATGTATAAGTTTTGGTGTGGACACAGTTTTAAATTTTTTTGTATATATCTAGAAATGGAATTGCTGTGCCACACTAAACTCCATGTTTAAATGGACTCCATGTTGAACTCCACATTTAACTTTGTGGGAAATTTTCACAAGGTCACATATCATACAAGGCAGTTACTAAGGAAGGCAAATTTTCCTATTTGCCTATTCTGGACATTTTATGTAAATAGAATAATCTGATATATGGCCTTTTACATCTGGTTCAGAGATAGAAAGTAAGTTAGTGGTTGCTAGGGGCTGGGTAGCGGAGGGCATGCGGAATTGGTGCAGGGGATCTTTTTGAGGTGATGAAAATTTTCTAAAGAGTTTTTAAGAATGGTAATGGGTGCAAATTCAGTTTGGTAGTGTACAAATAGCAGAAATGGTCACCAAGAAACTCACCACAGTTTCAGAATTTCTGTTTGCATGGTAAAAATAAACCATCATTTTAATTTCTCTTTCCCCATAGCAGGAGTCTTAGACATTTCCCTCTTGTATGATATGTGTGTTTATATGTTACAAATACCAGGCATGTGATAGAAAAAGACTGATAAGGAATAAGTCAAAATATTTATTAATAAAAATTATCTCTTTTAGTAGTTATTTTTCAGTGGGATTTCAAATAACTTTTCCTTATAGTTGTTGGTATTGCTTAAATGTTCTACAATGAGTTTGCATCACTTTAGTAATTGGAGAAAAGTACATTTTGATGCTTTGTTTAATAAGCTACAGACTGCATAATTGCCTTTACTTCAAGGCTTCCCCTTTAGGGACTGACCCTGTAATGAAATTGTGGGTGGGTATTTCCATCTCGATGACAACAAGACCAATACAAATTCATTAATACCATGAAAACAAATTAGTTTGAGTTTTTTGTCTGCATAACTGTCACGGTACTTCAAATGTCTTATAAAAATGGAATCATTTCAAACACATGGCTGACTTTTATACACAGCTTTCTCTTTATGTAGAATTGTCCGTATTTGTTTTAGGCCAGGGAAAAAGAAAGTCCCTGATGACATTTTGCAAATACCAGTTGATGATTTTCAAAATGATTTCTTTTTCCTAGAGCCAATTATATCCTTTGGAAGTCTCTAACCATCTGCAATCAATAAAAACAAACCTTATCTTAAACCATGGTTTTTTAAAATGACATTGCAGTACTCCACCTATTTTCTTGTGGGGGGGCGGGGGGAAACCTCTTGTGTGACTTCCACGTTCTGGGGCCAGACTGTATTTCTGTGTAGAGTCTATATAGGAAAGGGGCTAGGGTGGAAGGTGGGGAAGGGAGTGGATAGAGAGACTCACCATCAAACATTAATATATTAATAATAGGTAATTGAGTTAGCTCTGTTCCATTATTTTCAGGGTATATTAAATTGCATGACTGGAAACATTTGAAATATAGTCTATCTTACACTGATGCTTCTTAATTTATATATAAATTATCTGGGTATCTGTTTAAACGTAGATTCTGATTCAGTAAGTTTGGGCAGAGCTAATTTCTGCATTTCTTATTTTTTTTTGGTATGTGTGTGTACACACATGAAATAATATTATGCATATATGGACACAATGTTTAATGAAGAATACCTGGTATTACACAGAACTTTTTCATTTTATTTTTAATTCAGACTGTTCTAGGACTATAGCCTAATTCATTAAAAGGAGATATAAATTCCTGCTTAGAAATTTCCATGTGGCTGTGGTAGGCAGCCTCCAGGATGTCCCCCCAACAATTCCTACCTCTAGTCCTGACACTTCCTCCATTCCCCTCTCGTATTGTGCCAGGAATGGTGTGTGATGAACAGATTTGAGCAAAACAGATGCTGTGCCACTTCTGAGATTAGGTTATAAAAGACACTACAGCTTCTCTCTTGGGCTCTGTTGCATGTTCTCTGGAATCACTCACTCTGGGCCAAGCCAGCTGCCATGTTGAGAGCAGTCTCATGGAGAGGCCCATGTGGTAAAAAACTGAGGCCTCCTGCCACTGACCACGTGAGTGAACTTGGAAGGGGATCCTGTGGGCCAGTCAAGTTTTCAGATGGCTGCAGCCTCAGCCCACTCCTGTAACCCTAGAGAGAGCCTGATCCAGAACCATCCAACTAAGCTGCTCCCAGTTCCTTGAATCTCACAGATTATGAGTTCATAAAAATTTGTTATTTTAAGCTGGCAAATTGGGGTAGTTTGTTGCACAGCAAGAGGAAACAAATACATGGCCTATAGATAATGAATTCATAGAAAATTGGTGTGTTCCTAGAGCTCATGAGATTTTTCTAGTGGAGTATTTTGATTTCCCAAAGTTAAAAGAGCATGCTACGTAATGGATTCAGATGTTTTATCAATGTCTTTCTGTCTTGGTTTCTGTTACTCATTGAGTAGTTTTGGCAAAGGGTGACAGTGAAGCCAGCAGCTGCTTTCAGACATACACCCTGACCTCCATGCCTGGCAACCTTATTACTGTATATACTCCTAATTCAGCAGCCCAACCTGCACTCCTGCAGAAACAGGGTAGTGATTTATAGTAGTAAAAGCAGCCCTCCACCTCCTCTGTAGCACATCGTGCTAAAGAAGGAAAACAACTTCATATTAAAAATATTCAGGCCTGTAATCCCAGCACTTTGGGAGGCTGAGGTGGGCGGATCACCTGAGGTCAGGAGTTTGAGACCAGTCTGGCCAACATATAATGAAATCCATCCCTACTGGAAAATACAAAAATTAGCTGGGCATGGTGGTACACACTTGTAGTCTCAGCTACTTGGGAAGCTGAGGCACGAGAATAGGAGAATCGCTTGAACCCGGAAGGCAGAGTATGCAGTAAGCCAAGATCACACCACTCTACTCCAGCCTGGGTGGTAGAGAGAGACTCAAGAAAATAAAAAATAAAAATAAAAATATTCAGGAAGGCAAGAACTAATTCATAGGCAAAAATTACAATATCTAGCCTACATCCAAAATAAGAGTATCTTGATGAGAAGAACTGTTAATTATAATAACAGCAACTTCTTATATCATGTTTTCTATTACTGTTCTGACCCATTTTAAAATATTAGTTCATACCATTCTCACAAATTAATGAAGCGGATACAATTATTCTCATATTACAGATGAAGAAATTGTAGGTTAAGGAACTTGTTCAGAGTCATATAGTCAGTATGTGAAGGGGCCAAGCTAGCTCTAGAGTCCATGCTCTCAACCTCTCTGTACTGCCCCCTCAGAAATAACAAATGTTTGCTGTATTAAAATACTATGAATTTAAAAGTCAAGGGACTGGTTAAGTGGAAATCACACGCTTTGTGTTATTTTCTGTCTTAGTGAAGAAATACAGGGATATTAGACAACTTAGGTGTAGTGCTACCTTCAGATCTACTACAATTTTGAATAAAGGCATATGCGTTTAGAGGAGTTTATAAGCAACTGGCTCCACTCTGCATCAAATTGACAGTGCAGATGACATTGCAGCTTTTTAAGTCCCACCTAATCCTAGCGGCTGAGTGTAGAAGGATAAAATTGTCCCATCTGCATTCTATGATTCTAATACTTGGCCATGCTGTTTCTATGTTTATCTTTGTTTTCCGCCTCTTGGTTCCAAAGTCTTCTCCCTCTCCCCCATTAAAGGCAATCTCAGACTGAAAGCTGGTGGGCCCACTTCTGTAAGCATACCAATCAGATTATGAGTAATGACTGGGCACTTTCATTTAGGGATGTTCCTAACAACAGGATTGAATCCAGCTGCCATGTGTTGCCTAAACTGAATATTCAAACAAGGTGAAAAACACTGGGCCTGTGTCCTTGGATACTGGTAGCTTCAAGGACTGTTTATTGCTCAGCATCTTAAATCAAAATAGAGATTTCACACTGGATCCTCCTTTTCCATACACATCTTCTTAGGCAAGGTTGGAATTCTTGTGCAGCAAATCTGATCATTAGCAAGAATCACTGAGTGAACCAGAATTGTCCATCTTCTCCATTTCTGAATAAAAGCTACAGCTCTTTTTAATTTTAATCAAGATGCAAGTGATTCCTTTTGACTTTCAAATAGAAAGATAACTTATTAAACTCATGAAGTGAGAGCAAATCCAGCCCTACCTGCCAGATGTTTCTATAGGAGTTTATTTTTGTGCTTCAGATAACAATACATTCATGATGGATTTAATTGCAATGGTGCATGCTATATTTAGGACTATGTTGCAAACCAGTGTATTAAAAGAAAGTTTAAAGAGGGTAAAGCATTAAATGATCAAGCATTAAAGCAAAAGATACAGTAGTACAAATTTGTAACCCTCATGTGGCTAACCAAGAGTGAATGGAGAAGCAAGGTAGGTATGCCTGGTTTTATTAGAAAGGTCCAATGTAACATGCATTTTTAAATTCGTTTTTTGTTTATTCAATAAACATTGAGTATCTATTATGTGTCAGACATTATATTAGATTCTTAGGATGTTTCAGTGAGCAAAACAAAGACCCCTGCCCCTGAGAAATATACTTTATGGTCAGGGCAGACAGACACTAAATGATAAATGTAATAAATAATTAAGTTCCAGCATTTGTTACGTGACAGGTGCCATGGGAAACGAAAATGGGAAGAGGTGTTGAGAGTAGTGGGAGTCCTAATTTAATAAGATGGAGAAGGTCAGCCTCATTAACAAAGTGACAGTTCAGCTAAGATTTAAAGGAAGCTGAAGGAATTTGTCTTGGGGATATCTGGAGGAAGAGCTCTCCAGTCCTTGGAAACAGCTAATGCAAGGGCTCCGAGGCAGGAGTGTGTCTGGTGGATGAGAAACACCAATGAGTCAGTGTGACTGGACCAGAGAAGCAAGGGTGAAGGAGGTAGGAGAGAAAGTAATGAGGGCCAAATGATGTCAGGCCTTAGAGGTAATTTAACAGACTACGACCTTAACTCTGAAAGGGGGGCAGACAACAGAGATTTTAGCAGAAGAAGGACATTGACCAAATTATATTTTTACTGAATTGCTTTGACTGCTATAGAGTGGCAAAAGAATAAATATAGAGATAACTACAGCAATCCAAGTAGGAGAAGATGGTAGTTCAAAACAGGTGGTGGCATCAAGTAGAATAAGAACTGATTAGATTCTGGACATATTCTGAAGGTAGAGACAAGATTCTTTGCTGAACTGGATGAAGTATATGGCAAAAAAAGAGAAGCCAAATGCCTCTGAGGCTTAGGCTTTAGCAATTTGAAGGATGGAGTTTCCTTAATTAAGACAGGGAATGCCACAGGTAGAAAGCTAGTCACTGTAGACATTTAAATGTGAGATGTACATTAGAAATATAAGTGGAGATGTCAAGAAGACAAGTGGATACCAGAGTCTGAGGACAGAAGTCTGGAATATAGAAAATTTTAATAAAAATGGCCTATTCTTATAGCTACCATATAAGACATCTGCTACACAAAAGGCAACCCCTGTCTTTATTTAGCCACATGACTCATTGGAGAACTACTATTGGCTGAAAAAGAATTGATAGAAAGGGAGATTTCATAACACAGTGAGAAAAACAATTTCAAGCAATATGCCAATCTGACAGGCAAATATGTGTGCAAAGTAAAAGCCAGCAACCAAGAGCCCTTATGTCAGAAACACAAATCTTATTCAGAATACTCAATATAACTGTTGTAAATATAATAATTTTGTTCTCAAAGATGTGTGCTTCAGGAGAAAAGTCCTATGTGAAAGCCATTTACACATTGCTTACACATCCTGACTTTCTGCTTCTTACCACCTCTTGAAGCCACTGAATCTCTAAAGACAATCTGTGAGTTTGTCTGCAATTAATGGACTACTACAATTATGTAGTCCATTAATTGTCCATAAACGTCTGTGTTCACAGTTTATGCAGTGAAAACCATTTCTATTTATAATCTTTTAATATGCTGGCATCAAGCCTTCAACTGCACAAAGAGGGAAACCAATATCACACCATCAATGTGACATTACCCATGGTCTATCCCTGCTTCCTCTAATAGTGCTGGCATGACATGGTACATGGCTATCTCCACAATATCAGAGAACAGTTTTATAAGGCACAACTTAGTAAAACTAGAATGCAGCAGAAGCTATCACGTGACAAAGTCATTCTGAGTACTGTTAGAGATAATGGGTTTAGACTCTTGAAAGAAAATGCTATTTCCTTTATAAAGGGGAACATGCATGGTAGCTAAAAGCATAAACTTTGGAGCCAGACTCACTTAGGTTTGAATCCCAGATCAGTATCGGGCTATACGGCCGTGAACAAGCATCATCACTATTTGTAAAATCACTATTTGTAAAGTACCAGGCTATGTGGCTGTGAACAATCTCTCTATGCCACATTATCACTATTTGTAAAATAAGGATAATCATTGTACCCATTTCATGAGGGTTGTCAGGAACATTAAGTGAATTAATATTCATAAAGTCACTAGAAAAGTGCCTGGAACACAGTAAATCCTCTTCAAGTTCTGGTGAATAAACAAAATACAGATTTTTTTCTTTTAAAGTGCACCTCCTTTCTCTTACCACTACCATTGGTGTGTGGTTTTCAAATTTTTAATAGCTTTTCAGAAATTGCTGGCAGCCGTTAAATATTTTTGAGTTTTATTCCCATAATTGTAGACTTGTTCTCTCTAAAGCTCATCTCTGAGGTAGTTTCTGAGGCATGCCAGGTCCCCCTGCCTGCCTTCCTGCCTGCCTTCGAGAAATTGCCTGCAGCATGCCTGGTAGAGTTCCAAGTTCTCCACAGTCAGCCAAGTAAGGTTTAGTGTTATTTTTCATCACCTTGACGTCAGTGAGAAATATCACTAAATTAATGCAAAAAAGATGTTCAATAGGATTTCATGAATAACTCAAAGCCCACTGCAAATACAGGATTGTCTATGATGTTTTGAATTGATGGAAATCTGTCTAGGGATTTCCAGCAATTCATAAACCAATTTTAGCTGACCGATGTAAAGTTTCGTTTTTTTAAAACCTGGCAAGTTAGAATGAAAGTAGAATCCCTTCCAGGCAAACACCCTGAATTGATTCAATTATCATTGACAACTAACGAATTCACTGCAGGTATCAGCAAAAGTCCCTTACGGAGAAAGTCGACCACCGTGGCTTATGTCCAAACTCTCTTGACTTACCTTAAAACATCACCGAAGAAAGAATTGTCTCCACCTTGTTAGGCCTGCCTACACAGATTTCTAACTCCCACATTCCCTTCAGCCTTCACCGCTGTCTTTGGAGATGCTTTTTCCTGCATGTGCAAAAGTCATTCCACTTACACTCTAAGCTTGAGAACTTTCTCCCACATGTTTCTTGTAGGCTGCCAATATTCATCAGCAAGGGATTTAACATGAATCTTCTTTTGTTTTTTTTCTCTTGATATTTTGAGTTCCAGAGTCTGATGTAACACTTTTTTCTTCGTATATGAGCAATAACAAAAGCAAAGCATTTGGGTCTCAAAAATAATAATTTTGAGAACATTCTTTATGGGGGAATCCTTAATTTTCATATTTTACTGTGTTTTTTACTCAGGTTTTCCTCTCCTCCCTCCTTCCTTATTTTTTAGCATTATTGCTGCCTAAGCCTTGTCCATTCTGATATCAGAATACATACCTACAGCCTTCAGAAAGTTTGGCTCATTTTAAATTTCCTCACATGGTATATGCAGCGCAAACTTGTCAGGTCAAACTCATTTTCTAGAAATGATTCCTCAAGTTTGATTAAGCTGTTTGGTTTGCATAGCTTTGTCCATAGCTGTTTCTCCTGATCCTGGGAGAGTGAGTTGAATGGCCAACTTTCATCAACTGGCCAACTTTCATCATTTCACGAAAAGTGCTGTCACTAATGATTTTTTTCAATGTGAAATTCAATGAATATCTTTAGCCTTCCTGTCATGTGATCTCTCAATGGCATGTGACGCAAGTAAAGTGTTCTCCTCTTTGACCCCTAAGATTCTACCCTTTTCCTGATATTTTTCTTACCTCTTTTGATGCTTCTTGTAGGTCTTAATCTATCTCGAGCTTCTATTCCATTCTTTATAGTTATGACATTTGTGTTTTATTTCTCTCTTCATTCAATACAGCAACTTCAGCTTTACCCTTCACTACTCTCTAGCTATATGACTTTGAGAAAGTTATTTACCTTTTCTGTGCCTCAGTTTCCTCATCTACAAAGTGGAAAAACTGTATCTATCTCATAGGGTTGTTTAGTTAGATACTGAGTTAATAGTTACACAGTTACTTCATACTTTAATATCAATATATTTAATTTTAATATACGTAATAGTTAGAGGTAATCTTTTACAAGTCCTCAGAACAGTGACTGGCATATAGTAAGCAGTATTTCAATGTTTAATTTTTTAAATTAACTCCCATGGTGTCAACAAAATCACTCACATGCTGAAGACTTTCTGGATCCACATTCCAGTCAAGACCTCTCTCTCTAGATCCTACATACCCTCAAACTGAATGCTTTATTGGTACCTTGAGATCTAGCAGCTCTCATAATGCTTTTTTCTTTCTGCTCTAGCTCAAGAAGTGGCACCAGCCAGCTGCCCAAGTCAAGACTCTGGACCTTAACTTTTTCTTTTGCCTCATCTACACATCTTACCATCAGTCTTGTTAAATCTCTTTCCTGGAAATATTTGGAATTTATCTTGCTGTCTCCAGTCTTGCCCAAATCCCATCTATCCTTTCCACTTCATCTGGAGTTTTGTAAGGGGTAACCAGATACTGCCCCATTAAGATCCTTCAACTATGTCCCCATCATAACCACTGCCACTGTCATTAGTCAGTAAGAGCCTAAATGCCTGGGCATGGCCTACCATGTCTTCCTACTGGACTTATTTTCCTTCGTCTCTTTTTTTCCAACCAACTTTCATCCATTTTTCACAATCCCATCATATCTAAATGACTTACTTCCCTAAGTACCCCGTACTCACTCGGAACTCAGCTTTCATACATACTGTCCCACTCCTAATCTCCACAACTTTCTAGCTAATTCCATTTTTTAAAGCCAGTTGGAGAAAAAGCCCTGGACTAGACATTAGAACACCTGGGATTTCATAGCAGCTCCATCAGTACTGATTGACTGTACAAGTGCAAGCCATATACAAATGATGGTAGCTTTCTTTCTAATCCTCAGTATCCCTCTGACAAAGACGACTACTAATTCAACAAATAGATATTAAGCTCTTATATGCCAAAGCCTGTGCTAGACTCGAGGGATGAGGCAGTGAATGGATGGTATCCCTGCCTTCACAAGGTTTACATGGTAGAGGGGGATATTGACATTGAGCTAGTAAATTCCCCACAAATCTCTACCAAATGAAATAACTGCTCTGTGTTGTGTAACTATCTCCTCCTACTATGTATGCACACTTCTGTCACAGCTCATCACTATATTGCAATTACTGTGTTTCTGCACACATTATCTTAGGTTTCTCCCAAAAGGAAACAGTGAGACAAGAACATGGGTGCAGTTGGTTTTAGAGGGTATGATCTCAGGAAGCACAGGTGAGGAAAAGTGAGATAAGAAATAGGGCGGAAAAACCCAAATGGGTATATTTGTGAGTATATAACTGTTATGGGCAACTGAGTCTCAGCCCCTCGAAATCTCTGAGAATCTGTATGGAACATACCTCAATGTTATCATACCAGGGAGTATGGGAGCTGAAGCACACTATCCCTATCAGTGGAATACGGCCCCTTGGGGAGATTAACTCCACTGCACTTTCAGATTGCTCTTGCATGTAACCAAGCCACCAAGCCACAGGTGAGCTCAAGTGGACTAAGGCAAAAATGGGCAGGATCTTAATGACATCTACTACAATGTCCAGTTCTTCTGCCTGCCTAAGCACTGCAAAAAGTACACATTATCTATCTTCCTATTCATAGCACTTAGCAGAGTAGGATCCTAGAACAGGGTAACAACTAAATAAGTGTGCTGAATGAATGGGTAAACCTCTACTACATAAATGTGGTGAAATAAATACCTGCATCAGGTTCCCGGTGCTCTGGAACACTGAAAGCTAAAGGGGCACAGGTGATGGGACTTCTGTTGGGAAACTGTTTTCTTAGTGAATTATCACATAAAAAACTTACCATTACATGCCTAAATAATAATTTCTTCCTAGCTATTAATCCCATTTGAAGAGCTGCATAGTACTGATAGTACTGATGGGGTGGGTTCACCAGTGGTATCAGGAAACAGTTGCATGGAAATAGCCAGTGGTTGACTTTTCTTGGGCTCAACACTTGACTCATGGCTTTATGAAAACCCTGACCCCAACTTCTTACTTCATAAAAGAAAGTATCTGTATTTAACTATATGAGCACCTGAATGTACAAAACTGTCTGTTGAGAAAAGATGTAAGTTCTGTTTATGTCGGTCAGTCTAAAGTAGACTCTAAAATGTCTTGTTCATATTTTTAAATGGAGCTTGAAATTTTAGAGGTAAATATTTATTGACGACGATGATAGGTTTTGCACAGTTTTCTTTTTTGGCAGTCAATGACTTCCCATTTCACAGATACATAAAATAAGCACATAAAATAGTTTAAAAGGGCTTCTTGAACATCAAAAAACTCATATTAAACCTACTGATGAGTTAAGTGTAAATAAATGAGAAACACATGGATAAAATTTTCCTTAAATACATAAAGCTTTAGACATTAAGTGAAAAAGAGACTGACAAAACACATCTGGGGTTTTGCCCACTGCAAAGCTATTTTTAGTTTTGGATATTAAAACAAATTACAATTCAATGTGTCCAGCCCCAGTATAAAATCTTGATTTATAAAATAACTCTTGTCATTATGATGATCGGGAAGATAGTATAGACAGTTAGGAGAACTTAGCCCTGACCCAAGTGGGAGAAAATTCTTCAATTTCATTTAAAAGCAAAAGGTCAATTTTTTTTTTCTGTTGTTTTTAGCAAGGGAAGTTTAAAGAAATACATTTCTACACTTCACTTTGTAGAATGAACACGTGGAGAGAGCATCATTTTAGAGAAGAAAATTGCCGCTACCTGTTTTACATCAGTTAAAACTAGATCATATTTTAGAGGTAGATGTGAAGAGTATTTGCTTCACCTAAGTTTGTTCAACAAAGTTGATCAAAAATTAATAATATTCCCGAGTCAAATGATACATATTATGGGAGGGGTGGTTGAGCTGACTCTTATTCTTCATGTGGGCCAGATTCTTTTTTGCCCTTAACTATTACCTATAAGTAGGCATAGCAGGATGAGATCAAAAGAGAAACTGGCCCTGGGCCTTTGTTAAGAACCTTTCATTAAATCTGTTCCCTTTACCTAGCAAGTATAAAGGGCCATTGCCACTTAGCTTAGAGAGTCTCCATGCCTGAACAACAGCTTGGTAGTCACCAAGAAAAGAACAGCAGCTGCTCCAATTCCATCACACAGGCATTTCCCCTACAAAAGAGACAGTGAATCACTAGTTCAAAGAGACCCCTCAAAGCCTCAAGCTCAGAATGTCTCAGGTAGGGGTTGAGGCTTTCTCAAAGGGTGGTCCAAAGCAGGTATGCCACAGGAAATTATCTTTGGGCTTTATCCCTTGAATGAGAATGCTAATTTCAGTCCTAGACCCTGGTGGCCTGAATTATGGAGATTCTCTAAATCTGCTTAGTCTTGCACCATCCCTACCTGCAGCATTCTCTGGGCCACAGTTCGCAAATCCAGTTCCTTTTTGAGGAAGCAACATGAAGAGGACTGAATGATCATGGAAGACCCTTGAGATGCCAGAGAACTGAGAATTAGACACTCTATAGCCAACTGCCCTCAGATCCAGGTGAGACCAAACAATGGCTGCACAAAATATTCAGAGAAATGGAGCCCTCAGGCACCCATGAGAATGCAATTAGAGGAAAACTGAGTAACTGAAAGTAGTCTCTAGGGAAAGAGGAAAGACTTAATGAAGAAAGAAAGGCATCTAGAAGCTAGGGCTCCTTGTCTGCCTGTGGGGCTAGGCTTGGGGAGTAGCTTAACCTCATCTGCCTTGCCTGTGTTCCTCTTTCTCTTTCTGGATCACTCTCTACTCTTCTCATATCCCAAGGCAATTTGCACACAACAGTGAAAAGTGATACTGCTTATGAAAGAAAATATGGTATCAGTCTGTCACTCTGCTCTGTTTGGTTTTATAGGCAAGGGAAAGTGGCAGTAGGGGTGTGACCATAGGTCACTCCCACGTAGATGTCAGAGGACTGCAGGCAACTGTACAATTGCAAGACCTGGTGCCATGCTGCTGACAGCTAAGAATTCAAGGGACACTGCGTTAAAGCTCCCAAGAATTAGGCTACATGTTTTTGGTAAACTTTACAGTGGTCTAAAAGGCTGTCTGATACACTTCAAATGTATGTTTTGTTATTACCATGAATCTGTTTGTCCCAGGATGACTCCTTCTGAGATAAGCATCTTTTACTCATACCCTTTGAATATCAAAGAAATGGTCAAAAGACCATGTGGCCATGCCTTAAATTTGCCCTCAGGAAAGAGGGAATATGTGAGTCCTAAACTGAAGTTGGATGACAGGAAGGAGGATGATTTATTACCTGGGGCACTTAGTATTCTTCAGAATGTGCCAGACTAGCCAACATGTGATACACAGAAGTACTGCAGTCAGCTACTTCCTGGGCTACTGTGCACAGGCTCCAAACTCTTCCTGGATGACCTGCCGATTAGGAGTAAACACCTGAGTCTTTCTGAGGGATTCCTTTCTGAGGGAGTCCCCAGTCTCCTTACAATGAGAAAGGGAAAGAGAGAACACAAATGAGGGTGTAACACACAGGAATGGCCAGATACGAACGTAAAGGAGGAAAGATTATTAGAATTTATTTCCTCCAATAAACTTCAAATTAGGCAAGGGAATTTGTCAACAAAATTGTATTCGACAAGTCTTAAACTTCTAATGTCTATGTATGCAATTGAGAAGAGTCTTTTATGATACTATAACTGAAGTCATTTTAAAATATTCCTGGTGAGTTGCAAAAAAACTACAGCATTGAGTAATTCCTATCAGTTCATTACAGCCCAAAACTTTTAATAATTCTATACCACAATCAGAGACAACAATAAAGTGTATCCCTCCCCACCTTGTACACAACAATGCTTTCACGGGTAACTGCTGGTGAATTTCAACTGCAACATGTATTTTGATGATTTTTACTTTAATACTGAAAAGAATTTCACTTAAAATAGATAAATAATTACACACTGAAAAAGGAAAAAAAAAAAAAAAAGACCTAATTCTCTCATCAAAAGTCCATGATAAGGGATATTACATGACTCATCACATTGACTAATTTTTACTTAATGTTCAAATAAATTCTAAGAATAAAAAAATAGTTATAAATATCACTCTTGATATTGAGGATGCAGTATTTTTTAAATAAATGCAAGAAGTTAAAAGTCCAGGGCCTCTCCAACCTCCTATTTACTAGACATAGACCAATACTTTGTATTTTAAGCTTCTCTATGATCTGGCTTCCAAAAGCCTTTAAGATCATGATTCTCGGCCAGGCACAGTGGCTCACCCTGGTAATCCCAACACTTTGAGAGGCCAAGGCGGGAGGACATCTTGAGCCCAGGAATTCTTGAGACCAGCCTGTGCAATAAAGTGAAATCCTGTCTCAACAAAAAATTTAAAAATTAGGTGGGCATGGTGGCACATGCCTGTACTCCCAGCTACTTGGGAGGATAAGGTGGGAAGATGGCTTGAGCCTGGAGGTTGGGGCTGCTGTGAGCCGTGATGGTGCCACTGCACTCCAGCCTAGGCAACAGAGTAGAACTGTGTTTCAAAACAAACAAACAAACAAACAAACAACAACAACAAAAACTCAAAACTCTTGCTTTTAAGAGTTAATGTGAATACTTTTTGCCCACTTCTCTCAATTTTAAGATTCTTGGGTTTCGGAGAAAACTAAAGACCACGAATGTCTTCTTCAAAAGAGGTTTTCACTCCGGAAAGCCTTTTCTCAAGTGTAATAAAGACCTACTTTCAAAAATCATTAATTATAAAGCCACTTCCTATATGTTTTAGAGACAAGATTCTTTCAGGTGTCATTTAATTCTATTTGCCCACCAGAAATCGGCAGCGGTTTGACGGCAGGAAACTGCACTGGAGGTCTCAGCGCAGTGGCTGTGAAGAACAGGGCTGGTCATGATTGACTTCTGGCTCAGCATTTAACACTTGCTGGTGTAACTTTCTAATCTATACCAGGTTATATACCTGCCTTCCAGTTAATGTCTTCAGGCATGCAGTTTGACATCAAATTCACAATGATTTAATGTTTGGGGTAAAAAAGGCGGCACATAAAACACAATCTGGACTTCATGAATCTTCCTGCTCTGAAGCTCAAAAAATTGGTATTTGCTTTTATTTTGTTGCTTACATTATTTGCAAGTCTCTAAACTATTTCTTTTTCTCCCTTTGAGTCCATATTCTTTTCAAATCCCAGAGCATGGTTACTAAAAATCATGTTATTTTTATGTTCATCTAGAACTTCAGCTCCTTATTGCCGGAAGTACTGCCATGTTCAGCATCACAATAAAATACTTTTCTCATTTAAGAGTATCTCTCACTGTGGATTTCTACCCAGGCAGTTTTGTTTCAGCTTCATGCATGCAAGGAAATGCTTCTGCTGAAGAAGGAAGAGGTGAATTCTAGTACTAACATAATTAAAATCTTCATTAGGATCCTGGGAATTGCAAAATTCATGTACATGGAGCCCATCAATGTAAAACTGCTGGATTAGGAGCCATCCAGCTCACAAAGTTTGAAGGGAGATGAGAACTATCATAGCCTTATATGTGGACCACTTCTATCTCCAAATCACAAGAGTAACTTACAAATATCTAATGCAGCCCACTACACCCTCATGACAGGCATGGAGTGCTGCAGTTGTGCAAGAAAAATTAGGCATAGGCTTAATAACAGATATAAGAAAAGACAAAAGGGAAGAATGATAAATAAAAATGAAAGACTATTCCCAAAGTGGCTTGAAGATGTTACATAAAAAAGCCCCAATCTATGTGGTCTACAGTCTATTTTTGTTAGTCAATAAAGTAAGTTTTGATGTGGGAATTACCAGGTATCTGTGAAATATTACCCTTTTAATACGTGGTGTTGGCAATATGCAGTCTATTTGATTATACAGTAATTAGACACTCAGGCCCATTCTTATCATCTAAATTTAGAACATTTTTCCTGCTGGCTAGAACCTCATCTAAAAGATGCAACTCAAATGTACAATTGCTGCTATTTGTCAGCTGTTCTGATAAAGCATTAGATATTTGTAAGTTACTCTTGTTATTGGTTGAAAATAACTAAGTAAGTGAAGGCGAGGGTGGCATTTTCAATGTCAAGAAGAGATTACGTAGATTCCATTTTAATTTGTCTACACTCTGTTATTTTGATCATTGGAAATTGTGAATTGGCTCTAGTTTAAAGCCAGATAGACAGAGATCTTAAACTCAGGCTGTCTTTACAAGATTCACAATAGTATGCCCTGCTTATTTGGGCCTTTTTTCCTTAGCACAATAAATGTGTGCTAAGCAGAGTTGAAACTTGTCCTGAAAAACCCATGGCCTCAGGGGTTCCATTGAGAAATGCTATGTGGGCAAACAAAGCTCTCTCTTTGCAGCTTTACAAATGATAGGTTTTCACTTTATAAGATGTTTTCACTGCATTCTTAAAGCATCTGCTGATGCAAAACAGCATGGGCCAGCAATCCCAGTTTAGCATTGTATCTGGAAACAAATGTCTATTCATGTGAGGCTCACGCTCTCCCTTAGTTAGCTGCTTTCATTCAGAAGCAGGGAGAACAAGATGCAAGTTAGGAGGCCAAAGCGAGCTGCCTGCCTTAAACAGTGTGACTCCCCTTTCCCTGAAGCACATACCACTATTCACTTGCCTGCTTAGTGATAGACTGGGTAACTTTAAACAAGCAGAGCAAGAAGCTCCCAGGGATGAAAGGAGGTGATGAGAGTCACCCTAGGAGTTCAAAGATAAGAAACATCTGTATATAAAATAATCTCCTGATCGATGTTGCAGAATAATCTTTTGCAGAACTGAGCATCCAACTGCTATAACTAAACCTATTCTTCAGCTGAGTTGTTTGATGAGTCTTCCTAATTTTTAGAACCCTGACACGGTACAGTGGGCCTGTGTTTTTTGTTCTATTCTCCAGAGGGAATTACTTGACTAATTTGTCAGTATGGTTTTCCCAAAAGGAAAAGTGACTATGCAGTATAAGATGTCACTAAGTTAAATAGAATTATGTCTATGTATACATTCTAGTGAGGTTGTATCTTTCTACAACATCTTCGCCATGGAAACAGCCCCATGACCTTTATTGCATTTGGCATTACTGGTAAGGTCTTCAAAGCACTCTTTGTGGGGCTAGTTTACTTTCTGCATTCTTATTTCTATGAGATTTCTCCACTACAATAATATTCTTTCAAGTACCCTATTTTTCTCTCTAGGCCGAAACACTCCAGAAATTAAGAAGATGATATCTTATACAATAAGGGGCTTAGAAATGCTCCATCAAAATAAGGTGATTTCAATTTTGCAATATTAAGTAAAACAGTAAAAGGCATAACTTGAAAGATTGTGAAAACATGAACTGGTCATTGGTTGGGCAAGTGTCAGAGAAGTTCCAGAGATTCAGCTTTTCCTTCTCTTTCTAGGCTATTCCTTTAAGATGCTGTCAGTCTAAACGAGTATAG
This sequence comes from Mandrillus leucophaeus, assembly GCF_000951045.1. Lineage (NCBI taxonomy): Eukaryota > Metazoa > Chordata > Mammalia > Primates > Cercopithecidae > Mandrillus > Mandrillus leucophaeus. Next base: position 638,709 of record NW_012104421.1, on the reverse strand, counting down.
CCAAGTTCTGATTATCCATAGCAATCAGGTCATGGATAATTAACACTTGTGGATCATAGAGTCACTGAAAGTTATGGCTAGAAGGAAACTCAGAGAGCATATATTCCACTTCACTTGTTTTACAGGTGAGACAACCAAGAGCAGAGAGGGTGTCCTGTACAAATTTACACGTCTCATTAGGGGTAGACCCTAGAACAGAACTGAGTTTCTGACTCACAGTACTCTCTTTCTACTCTCTCCCATGAATTATTTTTAGAGGCTATTTATTTTTTAATTTATACATACGGCCTTGACCTCTTTCTTAAAAATAAATGCTTTTAGGGGCATAGTTACTGAGTAATCTCTAACTTACCTCATTAAGTCTGATTTATTTCACTTTGCTCCAGTCCACCCTTAGTTTGAAGCCTCATGTAGGTGATGAAATGGCCAGTAGACACAGGTAAGATAAAGAAAGCTTAGGGTAATAGTGACTTGCAAATTGAATATTTGAATAATGGAATGATTGAACTGAATAACTGATTACATTTCAACTCTTTTAAAATTATTGTTATTTAAATTTCTTTAGATTTAGGGGGTACAAATGCAGTTTTGTTACAAGGATATGTTGCATAGTGGTGAAGTCTGGGCTTTTAGTGCACCCATCACCAGAAGAGGGTACATTGTACCCAACAGGTAATTTTTCATCCCTCCCTACCATCCATCCCTCCTGCCTTTTGGAGCCTTTGGTGTCTATTATTCCATTCTCTATCTCCATGTGTACCTACTGTTTAGCTCCCAGAGGTAGCCCAACACCCCAAGAATGGTCACCTGCAGGTTATGGGGCAGCACTGGTGGTGATTGGAAGCTGGCAGACCAGGAAAAGAAAGGAAAAGAGCTAAAATGGAAATGACGGAGGCTCCAGTCCCTTCAGCACTAAACACCGTATAACCAAGTCCAAGGCTTTGCGGTTACGATGGAATTGCTCATCCCTGACTTGGTCCCTTTATTTGGGTGAAAAATTCATCAGTGGAAGGGAAGTACGCAGTAACTAGAGAGGGAAAAATGAGATTGTGACTACACTGCTAGTGGTATATCACATAAGATCATTCAGCAGAGAAGAGATCTGGAAATTGGGAGATACTGTTCACAACTCTGTCAAGAGTTGTGTGGCCTGCAGAGAATTAATAAATATTCCTAGGCCTCGGCTTTTCATGAAATAAAGAGATTGAACAATTAGTTCCCCAAGCATATTTCAAACAATATGAGTTCTGCAAGGATGTTACTATTTAATTGTATATGTGCACGCACACACATGATCAAGTAACCTTGAGAATCTCTGGGTTATAAAATGTCAAACTGGTTTTGACACTAGGAAAATAGACACTAGGAAAATCTCAGGACTTGCAATATGCTAATACATCAGAGATATCAGTATACACATCTCCAAAGTGAAGAGCGTAGCATGCAGCAATTCCTCAGAAATTCTTATTTATAGACCATCTATGGGTCTAGTGCTCCACAGAGCACACATTCAGAGACAAAGGCCTAGAAGATGTTTAAAGTCCCTTCCAGCTTTTAAGTTCTTCAGTAGAATTCCATGGAATATAGGTTGAAAGACCTAAATTTCACTTCAAAAAAAAAATTCCTCATATCACATACAACATTGCTGTTTTTATAGCAGGCACTCAAATGCTATAATAAGCCTACAATGATAGATACTTTATAGCTAGTAAGCCTAAAATATGCAGTTCTCACCCTTAAAACTTGTTGTTCAAGCAGAGCATATAATCCTGTAATGCCCACTTGCCATAAGAAACTGGGATGGTTTTGTATCTATTTTTCAGAAATTCATATGCTGGCCTAAGAATAAAGAGAAAAAAAAGTGAGCTCTTTTATCTTCCTTAGATTATTTCTTAAAATATGTACATCTTCTTGACATCATAAAAATCCCCTGAAAAGATTATAATCTCTTGAGAAAACATAGTCATAAGTATCTAACCCTGACTCTAAAAATATATGTACCATGTAACAAACTTAAAAAGTCATATGTTTTGCTACAAATTGTCCCTAAACTCATCAGCTGGCCTACTCCTGAGCATGTAAAATATGTACAATGAAGAGCCCAGATGTCTTTAATTTTCAATGAAAAAAAAGTGTTTTTCTAACATTCTGCAATCTAATTTGTTACCTATCACCAAAGATCTCTTTATCCTGGAAATTTTTGGCATCTTTGCTTATTATAAAATCCTGAGGAATATACAGAAACCATTTCTCACTAAACAGTCTACTTTTCAGACAACATATATAAAAGTGGCATAAGTACCTATGTATCGGGAGGAGAGAATACTAAGAGTCAAGGGTATCAGTTCAAATGTAAACAGAAATAACAGCTTTGTCATAATCAAGTTAGTGTCATAACTGGGCTCTTCATCTCTGGATTTTTTTCCTCTCTGACCGATCCTCCACACAGAATCATCTTCTAGCTCTGATTATACAAGTCTATTATTTCAAAACGTTTGAAAGCTGCCTGTATCTACAAAGCTAAGTACAAATTCCTTTACCTGCCATTCATTCCTTGATCATCGCTATAAGCTTTCTAGACTAATCTCTGTAACTTCCTTTTACATGCCATACAGAAAAACGGGTCTATTTGGTATTGACTGAACACACTCCATGATTTCTCCCTTGGTACCTTTGTACAAACCAGCCCTCCTGTTCGATTGTTCACTCTGTTCTTTCTTCATGACCTACTCCCATATCTTGCTGGTCAAAATCTTACTCATCGTCCAAGACATTTTCCAATTTTAACTGTTTCGTGGACTTTTCTGAATCCTTCAAGTAGAAGTGACCATTAACTAACTGAACCAAGACCCTCTTCTCATGCTGAACACATTTTTGAAATATTTGTGAACTGCCATATTTGTATATAATTCAAAAGATAAGACCTTGATATACAAGAAAAATACCATATCTGTATCTCAGGCACTGGATAAATAATATTTTCAGAAATAAATTAATTAAGCATATAGACAAACACTTTAAATTATAAATAAAATAAATTGCTAAAAACATTGGACAAAATTATAAATAAAAAGAAACAAGTGGCAGAAAAAAACCTTGAAATACTTTAAACAAATTTGAATGTATGAAAAGATCAACTTAGGTTAGAAGACAGCAAGTTAACATTCATAAGGATTTCAAATGGCATACTTTTAAGGAGTGTCTCTAGTATATTCAAAAACAGACATTTTTTTTTGAAAATATTATTAAGTAACATCTTTCTCAAAAGGTACTCAAAGAACAACATAAAAGAAACATAAAAATATGCCCACACATGGAGGCTAAATGAAAATTTCTGTCCTTGCCCTGCATACAGTAAGTTTTGTTTATCTACCTCTGACATCCCTATCACCACTGTTTACACCTATAAGCAGAACCAACCTTCTCACCAAGAAGAAACACCAATGTGAGAGAGCAATCCCATCCTCTGATCTAAAGTCAAGACATGCACACCTGCATGCGCACACTAGAGCCGAGGGCCAGCCGCTCTTCCTTTCTTTTTCTGACCAGCTGGATTCTCTACTACGTCTTTTCACTCGAACTTAGTACATTTACTCAATCCTACTTGCGACAATTATCTACAGTGCCTTATCTCTCATCTCCTAGACCTCCATCTTTTGCCCTTGTCTCTTTCCCATCTAAGTTCAGAGTAACCCTCCTTCCCAGGACCTTTGCTGGGAAGGGGCTCAACTAACAGATATTTTGATGGGAATGTGCTACCAGGGGAAAAATTTTTCAAACTTTTCAAGACACATAATCCATTTTCTTTTTTCTTTTCTTTTTCTTTTTTTTTTTGAGATGGAGTCTCACTCTGTAACCTAGGCTGGAGTACAGTGGTGCGATCTTGGCTCAACGCAACCTCTGCCTCCTGGGTTCAAGCAATTGTCCTGCCTCAGCCACCTGAGAGGCTGGGATTACAGGCACACATCACCACGCCTAGCTTATTTTTAAATATTTTTAGCAGAGACGGGGTTTCACCATGTTGGTCAGGCGAGTCTCGACCTCCTGACCTCGTGATCTGCCTGCCTCAGCCTCCCAAAATGCTGAGATTACAGGCATGAGCCACCATGCTCAACCTACATAATCCATTTTCAATGCATTCATCTGTATTTCATTTAAATTAGAATCTACTTCTCTTAAAAGTATTATGTAGGACTTCTAGAAAGATGGTGAAAACTAGGGTGGTCTTTAAGAGACAATGTATCAAAATAGAAGAGAGAAAGAAAAAGAAAAGAAATCCCACAGACAACATATACAACAAAAGTAGGTGACAGCATATCCCCACAAATCAGGTGAGGACAAGCCATCAAGAGCGAAAAACTGGAAAGGTATTAGTGTTTGTATGGGTCATGGCAGTGCAAAAAAAAATGAGGACATTTGAAACTCGTAAAAGAGTTATTTCAAAAATACCCAACAGGTATTTACGGAAAACATGGGAGGTCAATTTCAGAACAGAAGCTGATACTGAAAATGTCTGGCCAATCCAATAATAATGAATACAACCAGTTCCTGGTAAGGTATGAAGTGGGTGGGGCAGGATGGCACCCGTGATATTCAAAACTAAACAGCCAGGACTCCCTTATAGGTCACGGATCCACATTGAAAAGAAACTACTAGGAGTGGAATCAAAATTTAACAGAAAAAGGAAAACAAAGATGAGGTAAAGAGAAGGTCCAGAAAAAAAACAGGGAGGGGAATAGACTCAGGAAATTTCAGAAATCAAGCTTCTATGAACAAATAACAGAATATGGAACTCTGTGAACTTGAAAAACTACTCTGATGCAAGGATCCTTCTGAAAGTTCAGGGAAATTAGCTGGGCACGGTGGCCCATCCTTTAAAGTCAAGGCATATACACCCTGTAGTCCCAGCTACTCTGGTGGCTGAGGCAGGAGAATTGCTTGAGCCCAGGAGTTCCAGGCTGTAATGAGCCATGATCATGCCACTGTACTCTAGCCTGGGTGACAGAGCAAGACTGTCTCTCAAAAACAAAAACAAAAAAAGTCTGGGTAAACAAATTTCACATACAAATGAGTAACATAAAAATAATGTGGCCAACTCCCAAGCAAAGTTACTGAAAACCAAAAAGAACAAGGACTGATTGATATTCCTACAGACAAAAAGTCTGAAGGACATGTCCACAGAACAGTTTGAAACTGTAACAATCTATATAAAAACAGGCTAAACAATATTAAGAAAATGAAACAATACATAAAGGATATCAAGTTTGAATTAGACAAACTCAGAAATGAAGTGATTGCACTCAGAAAACAATTAATTAGAAACAGAAGAATAATTATATCAGAAATAAAACTAATTTAAAAGGAACATGCCTTCATAAAAAGAAGGTGAAAAGGAGAGAACTTTAAAAAATGAAAAAGGAAGAAATAAATAAAACTGATTCAAGAGAAAGGGACAAATATTGAAGACAGGTAAAAAATATTTCAATATACAGATTCAGTCCCTGAAGAAAATAAATACAAAGAAACAGAAAAAAAAAACCCACTAAAACTGTATTTCTAAAAATTTCTGGAATTAAAAAAAAGAAGTTTCATATTAAATGTAACACCCCATATCTCAGAATATGAACCTCCAGAGCAACCAAAACCAAGGCATACCCTAGTCCAATTACTGGGTGTGTATATATACATATATATATTCCACTTGCAGCAAAGCAAAAACAGCCAGTGACTTACTTGCAAAAGAAAATGAGACTATAATCAGATTTTTTAAGAGCAACACCCCAGGCAAAAATGGAGTAACATATTTAAATACTCAAGGACAGATAATGTAAGCCAAAGCTTTTATATCCAGCAAAGCTGATCTCCAAATATAAAGGGCAACAAAAACAAACAAACAACAACAATTAAAAAAAAAAAAAAACTGCTGTCAACCTGCAAAAACTCATGGAATGGACTTCTTCTGGATAGGATGAAATAAACAGATTAATCCTCCCACCATAGATGAGAAAACCGAATCAAATATATAAGGCAACTCTCTTCGGACATTAATCAACAGACAGCACAAAACTGTAATCCTTAGGGGAGAGAAACTCACAAAGTGAGCCCCAGAATTGACCTGGATCTTTGTTTAAGGACATTTATCAATTCTCTATTGTAGTTCAGTGAGTTGGAGTCCTAGCTAAGCACTGTGATCCTGATGAGATTATAATGCATGGATCAGAATTCAAAGTAGGTGAATTGGCTGGAATCCTTAGGGTAGGACACTAGAAAGTAGAGAGTGGCACAAAGAAGGTTCCCAGAATTCTAACCAGTGAAATAGGGCAAGACACAGAAATAAAAGGCTTACAGATAGGAAATGAAGTTGTTAGCATGTCATGGTTTGCAGATAACACTCAAGGATCTTCCGAAGCAATTAGATTTAGTAAGTTAATTTAGCAAAGTTGCATAATACAAGGTCAATATATGCAAATCAATTACATGTTTCTAGACTAGCAACAATATTTGGAAAATGCAATTTAAAACAATACCACTTAAAATAGCTTTGAAATAAATTTAACAAGAGTTCTCAGTTCTGTATACTGAATACTACAAAACAATGCAAAGATAAATTAAAGATCTACATTTTAAAAAAGATATATCATGTCCATTAATTAGAAGACCCAAAATTGTTAAAATTTCCTTTTTATAAATGAATAAACTGATCATAAACCTTATATGGAAATGCAAAGAAACCAGTCAAAATAGTCTTGAAAAAGGAAGAACAAAGTTGGATAAGTTAAACTACCTGTTTTCAATACTTATTACAAAGTTGTATTAATCAAGTCAATACAGTATTAGAATAAAGATAAACATACAGATAAATAGAACAAAATAAATTCCAGAAAATACCCGTAATTTATTTTTTACAAAGGCTATTGTAATTCAATGGGAGATTGGATCATCTTTTCAATAAATGTTTCTGTAAAAACTGTGTATCAATCTGGAGAAAAAATAAACCTTGATCTCTAATTTACATTGTATATAAAAATTAATTCAAAATGGATCACTAACCTAAACCTAAAAGCTAAAAACTATAAAACTTTTGGAAAAAGCATAGGAGAAAATCCACACCATTTTGGGAGAATGCAAAGATTTCTCAGTATATACACTCAAAACAATAACCATAGAAGAGAAAAAAGTGAACAAATATGTTTGACAAAGAACTTGTACTGGAATATACAAAGAATCTTTACAACCTAGGAATGGGAAGATA
>NW_012104421.1:526899-629667 GCF_000951045.1 Mandrillus leucophaeus | reverse complement strand
ACAGCCAGTGACTTACTTGCAAAAGAAAATGAGACTATAATCAGATTTTTTAAGAGCAACACCCCAGGCAAAAATGGAGTAACATATTTAAATACTCAAGGACAGATAATGTAAGCCAAAGCTTTTATATCCAGCAAAGCTGATCTCCAAATATAAAGGGCAACAAAAACAAACAAACAACAACAATTAAAAAAAAAAAAAAAACTGCTGTCAACCTGCAAAAACTCATGGAATGGACTTCTTCTGGATAGGATGAAATAAACAGATTAATCCTCCCACCATAGATGAGAAAACCGAATCAAATATATAAGGCAACTCTCTTCGGACATTAATCAACAGACAGCACAAAACTGTAATCCTTAGGGGAGAGAAACTCACAAAGTGAGCCCCAGAATTGACCTGGATCTTTGTTTAAGGACATTTATCAATTCTCTATTGTAGTTCAGTGAGTTGGAGTCCTAGCTAAGCACTGTGATCCTGATGAGATTATAATGCATGGATCAGAATTCAAAGTAGGTGAATTGGCTGGAATCCTTAGGGTAGGACACTAGAAAGTAGAGAGTGGCACAAAGAAGGTTCCCAGAATTCTAACCAGTGAAATAGGGCAAGACACAGAAATAAAAGGCTTACAGATAGGAAATGAAGTTGTTAGCATGTCATGGTTTGCAGATAACACTCAAGGATCTTCCGAAGCAATTAGATTTAGTAAGTTAATTTAGCAAAGTTGCATAATACAAGGTCAATATATGCAAATCAATTACATGTTTCTAGACTAGCAACAATATTTGGAAAATGCAATTTAAAACAATACCACTTAAAATAGCTTTGAAATAAATTTAACAAGAGTTCTCAGTTCTGTATACTGAATACTACAAAACAATGCAAAGATAAATTAAAGATCTACATTTTAAAAAAGATATATCATGTCCATTAATTAGAAGACCCAAAATTGTTAAAATTTCCTTTTTATAAATGAATAAACTGATCATAAACCTTATATGGAAATGCAAAGAAACCAGTCAAAATAGTCTTGAAAAAGGAAGAACAAAGTTGGATAAGTTAAACTACCTGTTTTCAATACTTATTACAAAGTTGTATTAATCAAGTCAATACAGTATTAGAATAAAGATAAACATACAGATAAATAGAACAAAATAAATTCCAGAAAATACCCGTAATTTATTTTTTACAAAGGCTATTGTAATTCAATGGGAGATTGGATCATCTTTTCAATAAATGTTTCTGTAAAAACTGTGTATCAATCTGGAGAAAAAATAAACCTTGATCTCTAATTTACATTGTACATAAAAATTAATTCAAAATGGATCACTAACCTAAACCTAAAAGCTAAAAACTATAAAACTTTTGGAAAAAGCATAGGAGAAAATCCACACCATTTTGGGAGAATGCAAAGATTTCTCAGTATATACACTCAAAACAATAACCATAGAAGAGAAAAAAGTGAACAAATATGTTTGACAAAGAACTTGTACTGGAATATACAAAGAATCTTTACAACCTAGGAATGGGAAGATAAGAACTAAATGTAAACATTCTGTAAAAGTCTCACAAAAGGAGCTACAAATACTCTACAAAGATGCTCAACATTATTAATCAGGAAAATGCCAACTAGAACCATAATGAGAAAGATGCATTAGATTGATGAAAATTGTACACTGCATTAGATTGATGAAAACTGTAAAGACAGAGCATACGAAGTATTAACAAGGATGTGGAGCACGCAGACTTTTATACAATTCTGGTTGCAGATAAAGCAGTGTAATGACTTTGAAGAATACACTGGAAGTTTCTTATAAAGTTAAATATACAGTTACCATATGACCCAGAAATTCTATTCCTAGGGCTTTACCTAAGCAAAACGGAAATTTTTGGCAGCCAGAATGTTGTACGCTGAAGTTAATAGCGGTGTTACTGCTAAAATCTCAGAAATAGCCAAAATCCAGAAACACAAATATCTATCAAAAGATGAATAGATCAACAAATTGTAATATATGCCTACAATAGAATGCTACACAGCAATATACACACAACATTCAAAAATGTTATCCTACACCAAAGAAACCAGAACCAAATGAGTACATACCACATGATTCCATGTATATGAAACTCTAGAAGAGATTAATCTAGTAACGTTAGCTTAGAACGGGGATCAACGTTGGCTTGGAATGGGGATGGGTAACTGACTAAGAAGGTGGACAAGGGACTATATTTTGATGATGGAACTGTCATGTATCTTGACAGTATATCTGATACAAAGATGAATACATTTAACAAATCTCATCCAAAAGCATATTTAAAATGGATGCCTTTTATGATATGTACATTATACCTCAACAAAGTTGATTTAAAAGCATACTAAGAAAAGATGACAAAAAAAGTAGTACATACCATATTATTTATATGTGTTCTAGAGTTGGTAAAACTAACCTATAGTGGCAGAAATCTTATCAATGGTTATTTGGGGAAGAGGAAATAAGGAATTAACTTGAAGGAGCACTTGAGAAGTTTCTAGGGTGACATAAAAGATCTACTCATGATTTGGATGGTGATGATGGAATCTATATATTTGTCAAAACCTACAAAAGTGAATTCTTAATGTTTGCATTTTAAATAAAGTATACTTCAGAAAAAGAAGATTTTTAAAAAGCATTAGGAACTATTGATCCCATGAGCCCATTCTGAAGAATGTGATAGAGAACATGCTTCACATAACCAAAACATCTGAAGTGCACTATCCAATACGGCAGGAATCTCTACCACGCCCATCCCCCACTCTGGCCACAGACTGGTACCAAGAGCCACCCTATGGGTCAGTGGCTACTATATTGAACAGCATAGTTACAGAACATTTCCATCGCTGCAGGAAGTTCCATTAGACAATGCTGGTCTAAAGAAATGTTGAAATAAAAATTGCTGGTAAACATTAAATATACATTTATTGATAGAACTAAGAGTGAGATAAAGAAGGGAATATGGTAATTACTATATACTTAGTCATTGTCATTATTGTTCACTGAATATGCACATTATATATGCAACATTTTTAACAATTCTACATGTTTTAAAAAACATGCTGAGTAAAAGCAGCTGACCAAAAAAGTAGTACATGCCATATTACTTACATGATACTGTCATATTGGAGTGGTAGTATTAGTATTGTTACTGAGACTGTTGTTGTATAATAAAGGATAAGAAAGAATGTAATTGACTGACTGTGGAAAGTCTGATGCAATTATCCCCTATGCTCCTGACAACAAGAAAGGAAGGAAAGAGTTACAATACAGACAAGACCAAATAAAAAGGTCCATAGTCCTGAATATGAATCAAAAATAACAAAATGAACTCATATTCCCCATTCAGGAGGCTTAGAAACAATGGCCAACCCAGTAGCAGTAGGCATTGCTAACTCTCAGATTTGGATCTTAAAATACCACTTCCCACTAAAAGAAACCAGGGCTTCTTAAATGTCTGATTCCAGGACTGGGGCAAGAATTATGCAAGATGAGACTGAAATATGTTGTCAGACCAGCACTAAGAAATTTATCAGAGAATAGCCGCCACGGTGGCTCACACCTGTAATCCCAGCACTTTGGGAGGCTGAGGCGAGTGGATCACCTGAGGTTAGGAGTTTGAGACCAGCCCGGCCAACATGGTGAAACCCCGTCTCTAGTAAAAATACAAAAATTAGCCGGGCTTGATGGCATGTGCCTGTAATCCCAGCTGCTTGGGAAGCTGAGGCAGGAGAGTGGCTTGAACCTGGAAGGTGGAGGTTGCAGTGAGCCAAGGTCGGCCTGGGTGGCAGAGCGAGATTCCCTCTCAAAAAAAAAAAAAAAAAAAAAGAAACTTATCAGGGACTACTAAGAGCATGTCAAATTGATGAGTCGCTCCCTGGCCAATTTGAACTTTCAACACTGTGATAATTAAAATGGATTGAAAACCATCAAAATATATTTAAATCCATTAGTTTAAATCTCTGCATGTAGGTACTTGTGTGTGATCTGTTGGCTGTGAGCCCTATTCTGATGCAGTGTTTTCATCAGAGCATGTGTGTAAGATGATGACTTCCCCTGGGCATCTTGTTAAAAGATAGATTATGATTCAGAAGGTCTCAGGTGGAGTCTGAGAATCTGCATTTGCAACTAGCTCCCAGGTGTCACTCTAAGCTGCATCTATGAACCACCCATTTAGCATCAAAGGTCTACATCTAAATACTAAACACGTGACCTACATAGAGGGACAGGAAGGAGGAAGGCAGGTAAAAGATATGATTGAATATTCTAATTCTAGTCTTTATATTTTTGAGAGGGAACCCTGATTATGTGAGCAGTGGCTCACACTTGTATTCCCAGTACTTTGGGAGGCTGAGGCGGGCAGATCACGAGGTCAGGAGATCAAAACCATCCTGGCTAACATGGTAAAACACTGTGTCTACTAAAAATACAAAAAAAAAAAAATTAGTAGGGCATGGTGGCACACACCTGTAGTCCCAGCTACTTGGGAGGCTGAGGCAGGAGAATCGCTTGAACCCAGGAGGCGGAGGTTGCAATTAGAAAGTACTTAGAAGACAAAACTACTGATTATGCTTAGGTTTAGGTGGCATTTGGCTGAACCTGATGAAACGAGACAGAGTCATCTATAAGAAAACCAGAGGGCTGGGCGCGGTGGCTCACAGATGCCATACACAAAATGTCCTGTACACACAACGGATGACAGATCTAAAATGCATAAATGAAGAGTGTATGGGGGAAGGAGGAAGGAAGAGGACAAAGAACTGTAATACTACACACATAACTGAGAAGTTTATATAGTGGCAGTATATATAGTGTGTAATCAGGGCGCAGAGATAGAGGCAGATAAAGTCAACTAGTTTTAGCCTGTCGCTGACCAGACACAGAGTAGCCACAGAAAGGAGGTTATCACCTTCCCAGAGAGATAATCTCTATCCCTCCTGTACTCTGACAGTCTTGGGTACCTTACAGCTTTTGTGATGTTGAGCTACAATTGTCTTTTTATGTATCTGTCTTCCCCAACTGTCTTGAGAGATCCATGACCTAAAGTCAATGTCTTATTCATTTCTCCCTGGGTCTCAGTCTCTTCATCTGTAAAATGGAGGTAAATTCTTGAAAGGGTTTGAAAGAATACATTAAAAGTCTATATCACGGTGAGTGGCATTTAACAGGCAACCAATAATGGTAGCTATTACTCATAGGTTTTCTAACCTCCAGTTTCTAGCCTCTGAAATCTACTCCGGGTACATTATCCAACCAAAACTACTCTCTCATTAGTGTCCTAGTGTCTGACAAAATGAAATGATGCATCAACTCCCAAACCTAGAATTCTGCCTGGGAGCTCCTTACTTTCCAACGACCAGGCTTGACTTAACATTGACCTACCTCATTTCCTCTCCTCTTAGAGTTAGCTGCCCCATTGCACAATGATCTTCCCGTATTTCTCTCACTAGTGAGCCCTACCCTCATCCAGCCCCACTTCCCCTCTCTAAAGCTTGGTTCAAACACCAGCTTTTCAAGAAGCTTTGTGTGATCTCTTCCTCAGTGAAAAGTGATTTCTTTCAAAGCTCAAATACCATGCTCTTGGCCAAATCTTTTGAAACCCTTCCCAGGGATGGCTAAAAACTTTAGGAGAGTCTGTTCCTAAAGAATTTTACTAGATTTTTATAGTTACATTTGTTATTATGTAACTCTAAGTAATAATATTTATATTTTTCTTAATAACCTCTTAGCTTACTGATATGAGGAATAGAAGCTTAGGAAAATGAGGATAGTCCTAATATAAATTTCATAAACCTAAAAGAATAGTTGAATTAATTTTGAGGACTATTTCCAATGAGGCCTTATGCCATCTGAATTCGAACACTCCTTGTTAATTTTCAACCACGGAGTGGGGGGAATACACAGCATATATATTCTATTCTAAACCGTCTGCATTTAAAAAACTTAAATTACGTATCTGTTAGTCAACTAGCCAAAGAGCTAACTGAATGAGATAACGAAGGATAAAGAAAATATAGGGCTAAGAATTCAAAGAAAAAATTCTGATTTTTAAATCTGTTCCTTTGAAAAATACTGCAGTTTTTTTTTTCTTTACTATCTTTCTTCTAAATAGTATTTCTTCTATCACTTTCCTGGCATTTGCAGAAAAAAAAAATCCATTACAGGAACTTATTTTCTCTACTTGTCAGCTGCTACCTATGCAGTTCCACTATGAATGGCCATTAACTGCCAATCTCAGCATTATTACCATGAGGCCTCCATAAACCCCATCCCATTGGTCACTCTTTAAAAATGGCACAGCTGCAAAACAATGTCAGTCATGATTCAGCCCCAATTTTCCCTGTCAACAGCCTTGTTCAGCTTCCCAGATATTCCTACTTTTTGCCAAGTCCATTTTGTAAATGAAATCTGCCTTTTGAAAATCACCATATGAATATGTCAACAGGTCATGAAATATTTTCATTACAAATCTTAAAGAAAAACTTAGCTCTAAAGAAACAGTTTGAAAAATGTCTATTTCATTAAGTGCAAGTGTGAAGTCTTGATGGAAAACATTTATTTTGGCAACTTTTTGTTATGTTGGTGGCCCCAAAGTATCCTGACCAGACTATCTTTGTGGGAGGTGAAACTGGGGGATTCTGGAGCAAATGAAAAATTCTCTACTAGGAACTTTCGGACCACAAGTATTGGGGAAAGACTGGGAAAATCCAAACTGCAAACGCCAGGCACAAGAGCTTATTCCTGTATCATTGGAGTCATTTCTCAATTATCCACATCAAGAAAAAAAGAAGCAGTGGTATGGACCAAAGACAGAAGATAATCCCCAAAATAATTCATGTTTGACTTTGAAGCAAATACATGTATATGTGTACACACATTTCCCTCATTCAACTATATTGCTGGAGTCATTTTCTCTGCCTGATACTTTCTACTCATCCTTCATGACCCAATAAAAATGTCACTTCCTTTGTGAAGCCTTCCTCATATTCCCAGAGAGACAATCTGTCTCTCTCCTGTACTCTGACAGTCTTGGGTACCTTATAGCTTTTGTGATGTTGAGCTACAATTGTCTTTTTGTGTGTCTGTCTTCCCCAACTGTCTTGAGAGATCCATGACCTAAAGTGAATGTCTTATTCATTTCACTTTCCCCAGAGCCAAGCCCCAAATACAGACAATGCCAAGCAAGCATTTTTTGAATGATTATGTTTTCAGGTAATCCCAAGCTGCTTGAGGATGTAGTATCCCAGATGTATCTACAGGTGAACAAAAATATCAGATAAAATATCAAATTAGAATTAGAAACTGACACAGACCATTCCCAAAGAGTGTAATCAAGAGAGAAGTTCATGAGATTCCTTAAAATTAAAAGCTTGTTTCCGACCTTTGTGATTTCCTTGCAGCCTCTCTAGCATTCACTGATCATACCACTCACTCCCTCACAATACCCGTGCTGCTCTGTTTTCTTATTCATCATTTTAGGCACAAGGACTCTCTTGCTACTAGATGGATGGGACCATGCTATAATAATTATAATGCTCCTTTACTTCTTTATAGCATACTGTGTTCATCAGTTACCCATAGCCACATTGCTCTATAAGTTCACTGTGATGGCTATCCCCATTTTCATGTGAGAAAACTAAGAATCCAAAAAAATGAAGTGACATGGATAAGGATCCACAGCTAAATGTAAAGACTGCATCAGGACCCAAATGTCACTGACTCTAATGTCTTAGTGTCCTAGACACTGTGTGATGATGCTACAGCTTATTCTCCATAGTACAAGGAAGGTCCTGATTTACAGAGAGAAAACCCCAAGATGAGGGAAATTAAATGGCACATTCAGAGATCTCAGAAGGGCACAGCCAGAGGCCAGGGTGAAATCCAAGGCTCTATATAGGTTTATTAATTCAAAGACTTGCCTCCTTGATGTTCCTTTTTTTATAAAATATGAATAATTTGTTATCATGACACTTCAGCAAGACCCTTTCCAAAAAATAACACTAACAAAGAAGAGATACCATATAAATAAGATATAATATAATCAAAAATAAGACACCATATAAACTTTATGTAAGCAACTTTGTTTAAAGTGAAAAATTTTGTCAGTGATACCAAGAACAAAAAACAAACAAACAACAGTACCGTGGGGCTAATGGTTGACGACCAACTTATATCCAAATAATTGGCTGATTAGATGTTAGGTATACACACACACACACACACGCTACTTATTAAACTAAAGATTCTTTCAAGTTGGAGAGAAAAGCTTAATGGAGAAGGTGCCATTGAGGAGAACCTGGAAAAGCAAATGAGAGAGAAGCTACATGAAGGGTGTTCCAAGTGTACACAGCCCAGAATAAGAAGGGTCATGTGGTTATGAGGAACAAGAAAACTATCAGAAAACAGGAAGAAAAACCCCAGGGGGAGGAAGGAGAGAAGGCAGAGATAAAGTTGGAAAGGGTCTTAAATGTCAAGCAGGAATGGGAATAGTTTTACAGGTTATTTTTATTGTGTTTAAATATACATATAATTTACCATTTTAAACCATTTTTAAGTATACAGTTCTCTAGTATTATGTATATTCATACTGTTGTAACCATTGCCACCATGCAGCTCCAGAACTTTTTCATATTCCCCAATTGAAACTCTGTACCTATTAAATGCTAACTCTCTATTTCCCATCTCCTCTAAGCCTCTGGCAACTGCCACTCTATTTTCTGTCTCTGAATTTTACTACTCTGGGTACCTCATATAAATGGAAACATCCAGTATTTATCCTTTGGTGACTGAATTATTTAACTTAGCATAATGTCTTCAAGGTTCATTCATGTTGCAGCATGAGTCAGAATTTCCTTTTTAAGGCTGAATAATATTCTATTGAGTGTATATACCCTATTTTGTTTATTCTAACAATGGATATTGTTAACAGTGGATATGAGATGCTTTCATGTTTTGGCTATTGTGAATAATGCTGCTATGAACATTCATTTATAAATACCTATTTGAGTCCCTGCTTTCAATTTTTTGTGTTTATACCTAGGAGTAGAATCCTGAATCACATAGTAATTCTATATTTAATTTTTTGAGGAAGTGGCATACTTTTTTTTGCAACGGAGCTGCAACCTTTTACATTCCTACCAGCAATTTCTTCACATTCTTGCCAATACTTATTTTCTTTTTCCGTTTTATAATAGACATACTATGGGTGTGTTAACAAGTAATTTTTAATGACCAAGCATTTAAACTGAAAATGAAAGTGCTAACAAATGGTAAAACACTGTAACAACTTCTTCACTGTATTTTACCAAACTTAATCTAAATTATAGTAAGAAAAATCTAACCTGAACTCTACTCTTTTAACAGATCTATCTACCCTTTTAACATATTTTTAAGCGCACCTCTCAATATTGTTAACTATAGGCAGGATGTTATACAACAGATCTTTAGAGCTTATCACCTTGCGTGACTGAAAATATATTCTCTTAATAAGCAATTCCCAATTTCCCCTCCCTCTAGACCCTGAAACCACCATTATACTCTCTGGTTCTATGAGTTTGACTATTTTACAAGTGGAATCATGCCATATTTGTCATTCTGTGACTGGCTTATTTCATAGCATAATGTTCTCAAGGTTCATCCATATTTTTTCTTTTTTCATTTAAGTTCTGGGATACATGTGCAGAACATTCAGGTTTGTTACATGTATATACACATGCCATGGTGGTTTGCTGCACCCATCAACCCATCATCTACATTAGGTATTTCTCCTAATGCTATTCCTCCCCTAGCTCCCTACCCTACAACAGGCCCCAGTATGTGATGTTCCTCTCCCTGTGTCCATGTGTTCTCATTGTTCAACTCCCACTTATGAGTGAGAATATGCAGTATTTGGCTTTCTGTTCTTGTGTTTTTTTCTGAGAACGATGGTTTCCAGCTTCATCCATGTCCCTGCAAAGGACATAAGCTCATCCTTTTTTATGGCTGCATAGTATTCCATGGTGTATATGTGCCACTTTTCTTTATCCAGTCTATCATTTATGAGGTCAGCATCATCCTGATACCAAAACCTGGCAGAGTCACAAATTTTTTGTTTTGTTTTGTTTTTTGAGACAGTTTCACTCCTATCACCCAGGCTGGACTGCAATGGCGTGATCTTGGCTTACTGCAACCTCTGCCTCCTGGGTTCATTTTCTTCTTTTTAAAGAATGAGTAACATCCCACTATGTATATACACCATATTTTGTTTACCCATTCATCTGTTGATAGACCTTTAGGTTGTTTCCATATCTTGTCTATTATAACTAATCGTGCAGT
Source organism: Mandrillus leucophaeus (assembly GCF_000951045.1). Classification (NCBI taxonomy): domain Eukaryota; kingdom Metazoa; phylum Chordata; class Mammalia; order Primates; family Cercopithecidae; genus Mandrillus; species Mandrillus leucophaeus. Next base: position 619,321 of record NW_012104421.1, on the reverse strand, counting down.
GAACATGGGGATACTAACGTCTCCTTGAGCTCCTGATTTCATATCTTTCAGATAAATACCCAGAAGTAGGATTGTTAGATCATATGGGAGTTCTAGTGTAATTTTTTGAGGAACCACCTTTCTGTTTTCCACAGTGGCTGCTCCATTTTACATTCCTGTCAACATTGTACTAAGGTTCCAATTTCTCCACAACCTTATCAACATTGTTGTCTTTCATTTTTGTAACAGTCATCCTAAATAGGTATGAGGTCCTATCTCATTGTGTGTAGTGTTCATCTGCATTTCCCTCATGATTACTGACATTGAGCATCTTTTCATATGCCTGTTGATCATTTGTATGTATTCTTTGAAGAAATGTCTATTCAAGTTCCTATCTTATTTTTAATTGGGTTATTAGTCTCTTTGCTATTGAGTTGTAGGAGTTTAACTCCTTACCAAATATATAATTTGTGTACATGTTTTCTACCATTCCTTAAGTTGCATTTTCTCCATGTTGATTGTTCCCTTTGCTGTGTAAAAGCTCTTCAGTGTGATGTGGTGTGACTTGTCTAATTTTCCTTTTGCTGCCTATGCATTTAGTATCTTGTCCATGAAGTCACTGCCAAAACTAATGTTATGAAGACTTTCCCTTACGTTTTCTTCTACAAATTTTTCAGTTTCCAGTCTTATATATAAGTATTTAATCTATTTAAAGTTGATTTTTATATATGAAGGTAGGGATACAATTTCATTTTTTTTTGTATATAAATATCTACTTTTTCCAATGCCATTTGTTGAAAAGACTATCCTTTCCCCATTGTGTGTTTTTGGCACTATTATCAAAGATCAGTTGACTCTGTATGTGTGTATTTCTAGGCTCTCTATTCTGTTCCATTGGTCTGTATGTCTGTCCTTATGCAAGTACGTGGAGTTTTAATTACTACAGCTTTGTAATATATCTTGAGATCATGAAGTATGGTACCTCCAGGGCTGATTGTTTAATATAAGTTAAAGGGCCCAAAGATATCAGGTGTGGACAAATTGTTGCTTATTGAAATTCCTGAGATAGGCAACCGCCTTCTATTTCATCCAAAAGACAGGTAAGTGACCAATACTATTTGTATGTTCTGCAACTTTTAATTGCAAAAGACCAAGAACCTTAGTAGTTGCAGTACAACGCTGATACAAATTGCTTAGTTTCTTCTACTTAAAAGAGACATTTTCTACTTTTTTACAGAAAAATCATAAAATATTATTTAAAAGTACTTAAATATCCATTATTTAACCTATTCCAAAATAACCACTGTTAAATTATGATAACTTTCTATATCCTAAACTCAAACATGTCTACTAATAGAAAACTTTAAATTTTCTGTTATAAAATGCAAATCCAAAATTACATAGTCACATGGCTCTAGATCTATTAATAAGAAAGTATATTTTATGAAGAGATTTATGTGTAAAAAATTAAAAATTATGAGAACTTAGGCCAATTTGTAGAACTTAACCACTTTCATATTATCTCACTTTAAGTGACCTAGGAGAATTCTTCATTGAAAACTAGCTAAATACATGGATATTTCCAAACTATAGTTTATCAATTACTGCACAAACTTAATTGCTTTAAAAATGAACAGTTTCTTTTCCTCCATAAAATACACGCATTGCTAAATATATTTTGCTTAAATTTTCCAGAAGATGGCTCTTTGAGATGAAAGTAAACATGAAAAACTTCTGGCTGAAAGCATTTTTAAAAGTATTTAGGGAGGGAGTAAAGAAAAGGTTATGACTAAAATTAACTACAGTGTGTGATAAATGAGAAAAATGAAAGCACAAAAATAAAGTTAATACAACACGGTGGCTATCTAACCCAAGTCAAGCAAAGCAAGAATTAAACATATAATAACAAAATTAACTCAGCCTCATGAGAATGTTGGTTGGAAGATGACTTTACAAAAACAGAGTTGATTACGGAGTTATATAATAGGTTATTGTTTGAGTTCTCTTAAAGTTTCAAGCAATCAGCAATCATAAGTCATCAAAATCTTAAGTTCTGAATATGGAAAGCATTTTTTAAAAAGAAATATTCACTGTTTACAAAGCACTTGAAATCAAAAACTATGAAGCTAATACTATGAAAAATTGAAACACGACTTAGTCATCCCTCATTAAGGGCCATTGTCCCACTTTTTACAGAAATTGTCATAAGCATCATTTTAGTCAATTATAACCATCCTTGTTGTACAAAATCATTTACATGCTTTTGAAAGTACACATAAATCAGCTAGCCAAATTAACCCAGTTACCAATCACTGAAGATAGTATTTAATATGTGATTGTATCAGAGTGTACACTACAGATTCTTATCTTACTGTTTAATAATATCTGTTCTATTTTTATGGCAATACATCAGTAGGTGAAAGAATGTAGTTATCATAGTCATGGAATTCTGAGAGGCAACATTAGGGAGATTTTGATGTAACTTTTAAGCAGATTTAGGATTATATGATGGCTCTTAAAGAAATTGATTTTGGCTGTTTATTTTGCTTTTTTTTTTTTTAACTCACTAAATTATTTGTACCAAGCACAGGCAATGGAATCAAATCACTGGTCACTCTGTTTTATTTAAGGTTAGTCTCCTATTCCTACAACACAACTGGCAAATGCTTGAAGGCCTCCTCCCTCCTCTATATGGTAGTCCCTGTCTCTGAAAGGTCTGTTCTTCCTTCAGTCTGGACTATCTTGGGGCCTGCTTCACTCTGTAACAAAGATGCAGAGTCAAATTCATGTAAATGATCAACAGGCACTTCAAACTTAATGTGTCTAAAATCTGGATTTCTGATTTCCCTCAAAAAATTATGTCTCTCATATTCTTCCTTCCTTTGGTAAACGTCAATGCCAGCCCACTAGCTGCTGAGGGCAAAAGGCCTGCAGTCTTCCTTTACTCTTACACCTCATACGCAACCTGTGCTCATTGATTTGACTTTCAAGATATTATCTTATAATCTGACCATTTCTTACCATCTCTGCTGCTACTGTCCTGGCCTGAGCCACCGCCATCTCTTGGCTACATTAGATAAATAGCTCCTAACCTTGTTCCTGCTACAGTCACTTCTCTAAACAGCAGCCAGAGTGAGACTTCCAAGTGCCAACCAGCTACTCTGTGTGTGTGTGTGTGTGTGTGTATAACCTGCTATGTATATACACCCACACACAGTATGTATATGTGTGTGTGTATATATATGCACACACACGTGTATTTGTGTATATATGTTACACAATACATACTATATAATTAGTATGTATCAATGTCCAAAGTGCTTTGCTTGTATTATGCCATTTCATCATGAGGTCTATGAAGAAGATGGTCTCACTTTCTTCAAAGAGGAGGCAACAGAGGCCCAGTAAGGTTAAGTATTGTGCCCAAAATTGCACAGCTGCTGGTAAGTGGCAAAGCTGGGATTCAAACCCAGGCAATATGGGCATTAGTTCCTCTATTGCTCCCAGGAGGTTCCCACCTGAATCACAGGAAAAACACAGTCTACGAGGTCCTATATAATCTGGCCCTCTCTCTACACATTGCCTATTAATTTTCATGTTCAGTCCACTCCAGTCTCATCACCTCCTTGCTCTCTGTTGAACACATCAGCATGCTCCCAGCTCAGCGTGGTAGCACTTGCTGTCCCTTCAGCTTCAATCTACCTCCAGATACCCACATGGTTTGCTCAAATGTCAGATTATCAGTAGAATCTTACCTAATTTCCCTATTTAAAACTGCAGCCCTCTTCTCCCTTTCTTCCTTCCCCCTTTGCAAACTTTATTTTTATCCCTAATGCTTAGCAGCACTTGATAAGATATATATTTTACTTGCGCATATTTCTGCTTCATCTGATTATAACGTTAAGTTGCATGATTGTAAGGATTTCTGTCTATTTTGCTCACTCTCATGTCTCCAGCACCTAGAATGTGTTTAGCACTTGGATGGATGAAAGGAAAGCAATGGGAGGGTGGGAGAGAGGGAGAGAGGATGAGGGAGAGAGGAAGGAAAGGAAGCAGAAAGGGAGAGAGGGAGCTTGAGCTGTATGGTGTAATTGATCGGTTTTCTTCATAGCATCAGAGGTGACTATGAATTGAACATTAATGAAAAGCTAAGAGAATTCCATCACCACCACTTTTTTTTTTTTCCCCGATATGGAGTTTTGCTCTGTTGCCCAGGCTGGAAAGGAGTGGTGCAATCTCGACTCACTGCAACCTCTGCCTCCTGGGTTCAAGCAATTCTCCTGTCTCAGCCTCCTGAGTAGCTGGGATTACAGGAGCACACCACCACACCCAGCTAATTTTTGTATTTTTAGTAGAGATGGGGTTTTACCATGTTGACCAGGCTGGTCTCAAACTCCTGACCTCAGGTGATCCACCTGCCTTGGCCTCCCAAAGTGCTGGGATTACAGGCGTGAGCAACTGCCCCAGCCTCATCACCACCTCTTAATTTGATTTTACAGAAAGAACAGACCACACTCACCTAATCTGTATGGAAAGCAGTTGTCCAAGATTAGAGTCTTGGGGTCTAGCTAAGGCAAAAAATTGATGCTCACGTGGCAAGGAATTTGGAAGGCAGGGAAACTTGTCTACAATGGGAAGTGGAGGAGGGAAGTCATCTCCTTCTTAAAAGTCAGTAAACATTTTTCCTTGGTGAATATTTTAATTGGCCTCTGTTAGTTTTCAGGATGCTTTATTTCATCTTTCATCCAGAGTACAGAGAATGAAGCCACCGACCGTATTGGTCTAGGTCTATGGAAACGAGAACTGGGGCAAAGGGTTTTCTAATGTAGTAAGCCCTTAAAAAGAGGAGTAAATAATGTTTAGAGCTAGGGCAAGAATATTGTATTGTGGAGGGTGGTATAAGCTAACTTTAATATCAGGAATAACATTTACAAGTTATACAGAATATCCAGAAACATTATTTAAGCTGTATGTCTTATGGACGAGGTTGTCCACACAACGCTGAATAGCAGGCAGAAAACAGCAAATTGTTCCTCATAAAGAGCCCCAGTTGTACCGTGTTTAGAATTGGAATTCCAGATGACTGCGAGTCTGTCTTTCATATAACTCTTAAGTGCTCTGAGATTTTCAGAGCTTTACACAATCAAAGGTTTAAGCCTGAAATTACCTACAGCATTTGAACCAAGTCAAAGGCTAAATATCAACATTAAAAACAGACATACATTTTTCTTGGGTGATGTATGCCACAGTCAATCATGTGGGCATTTTTATCCAAAAAAGCCTAGTCTCATTGGCACTAAAAGATTTCCTATCATGATAACTTCTTCAATGACTTTAGCCAATTTTAGATGAATATCTCCATATATTATTTCAATGTTACAGAACTCTAACCTTGAGAACCGAACTCATCATACAAGACAAACCTGCTTTTAAAGTGTCTGAACCTATGCTTACCACCATCTTTCCAACACTAGTAGGTCCCCCAGCCTATCGCTGTTTCAATGGCCCTAAAAACCTCAAATATTGCCTTCAATAGTAGCTAAACTTAAAGACACAGTTTCATGTCTTGCCCCATATCCTCAAAATAAAGTCTTTTTGTCTCAAGTCTTATGTTCCACATGTTTCTCTATAATGCTGTTGTAATAAAGATGCAGTTTTAATTTTTCCACTTATTCAATCCTTATCTAATAATATTTTGCAAAGTAATTGATGATGTATCAGAATCCAGCTTCCTGGCAGTACTGGTTGTGACATATTACCTTTATTTATAATTTGTTACATTCGTTTTGACTTCTAATTATGGGTTTTCCTACTCTGCTTCTCATAATGTTCTCATGTTATATTAGCTATTTAAGGATTTTTAGGTACTGGAGGCTAGACAGTTTTTCTCAGTCCCTTAAACTCTCTACTTCTTCTTTCTTACCTGTGCCTCTTCCCTTTCTCAGCTTCTCTTTCTCCTGTAGGCTCCTTCACAACAGTGAGCAGAGGGACACTGGAGGAACCAGCCCAACATTTGCTTGAGCCTATGGCAGGAGACCATCCAGAAAGAGGTTGGTAGTACAGGGATTCATCCAGAAAGAGGTTGGTAGTACAGGGATTCATGGACAGCGTTAGGGTCGTCTGGTCTGGGGAGGCTTGAAGAACAGGCGAGTGAAGGAGGCTCACATAGGATGTGTCTCAAGGTGTCCTTAAGAAGCTGAAAATGTCATAACTAACCTGCCAACATGGTGAAACCTTGTCTTTACTAAGAACTACACAAACTATCTGGGCGTCCTGCTTGGCACCTGTAATCCCAGCTACTCGGGAGGCTGAGGCAGGAGAATCGCTTGAACCCGGGAGGCAGAGGTTGCAGTGAGCTGAGATCGTGTCACTGTACTCCAACCTGAGGAACAAGAGTGAAACTTTATCTCAAAAAAAAAAAAAAAAAAAAAAAAAGGCTAAAAATGGTGGTTTAATCTATCTAGGTCAGTGGAGATAATCAGATGCAAATGTCCACTATAGTTTACATTTTCTACTACTTCAAAACTTTATATGGGCACATATTTAGTTTCGTACTTCTTATCCTCTATATGTTATTTAACAAAATAAAGCTATTGTTCTGCCTTTATATGAACCTGCTGTCCGAAAAAATGTGAATACAATTTTCAACATTAAAGATAACTATAGTTGAAAATGAGCTTATTTGCATTTTGATTTGTGGAAAAAAATTACTTCACTGGAAAATATTCCAAATGAGTGATTCCTATCCTAAGCAAATGAAAGCAGTTTAAAATATATTAAGCCACCAGTTCAGAGCCATTATCAATATAACAAAGACTCTTTATCAATCTTAACCTTGTTCTCACATCATAAGTACATATAAAATGTTTACCTGAGTTTATCCAGGACAAGCATACGCTAGTATTTTCACAGTTACATAGTTTTTCTTCGTTGTCCTAAAACAATTGTTTAGAACAATGCAGATATGCTTACATATTCTTGTATCATAATCTTTAAAGTCTAAACTATTAACTATAATGATAATCAAAAGATAAATAGACAAAAACAGAGGATTCAATTTTTGTTCCTTGGTTTGGGAGAGGTACAAACAAAATGAGAAAGCAAGTCATTTTCTAATTTTAAAAACTACATTCCTGATTTTAGTTTCTTTAAAAAGATGAGCTTGGCCAAGCAACATGCACTGGGCCCATGGAAATCTGCAAACATGTGTCATTCAGCTCGAGTGATTTTAAAGTATTGCCCTGATCCACCTGCATACAATTTTCATGAAGGCTTGTTAAATGTTTAATAGGACTACAGAGTACTCTTGTATGTAAGGTCAGCTGTAGGATAGTTAACTGTTCTTAAAGATTGGGAATGTTTATAAAGTGAGAGTAATATAAGGCAGAAAAAAACAATGAAAAAATTATTTGTGTTACAAGCTTGAAGAAAGGATACTCATTCACAATAAAGTATTACTACATGTAAAACAATTACTCTGAATATTATATTTGGGGACATGCAGCCATATGCACTACACTTGATGGTATCTTCTCTACAATCTTCAGAACCAAAAGAGTTTTCCACTGTGAGACAGTAACTGCCACTTACTAATTCTGATAGACTAGACTTATCAAAGTTCATCCCCATTCTAAGCTGCAAACTGCCAAAAATATTAACAAGCTGGGCAATGTTGTTTTCTTTTTTTCCAGAAGAATGATCAGTTCAAGGTATCAAGTCATCTTTATACATAAGGTACAACTAGAAATGTTTTTAGTTTAAATGTCGGCATTATATCACCAGATAAATCACTAATATTTTAAAAGTTGACTCACAAATGCATAAAATATTAATAAACATGTTAGAATTACAGTTATAAATAATTTTGGGACTAACATTAAAATAATAAGAGAGATTTTTTCTAAAAATATGTTTTATGAGTCCAAATGGGCACTTCTGTGTCTAGAATGAAGGATGACAGAATGACTATTAAGTAGAAATGACTTAGAACCAGAAAATCTACATCCAAGTCTAATACTACTTAGGCAAATCAGTTAGTGCCTCTAGGCCTTAATTGGTGTTTTAAATGTAAAATGGAAAAAATAATGTCTAACACATAGTGGGTTTGTCTCATAAAATAATAGCTTGACTTGATCATAAACACGCTTTGTAAGCTGCTCTTTCAACATAGGGTTTTGGTATTCAGAGTTAAGTGACTTATCCCATAACACAGAGCCAGTTTTTTGTAGAGACAACATAGTATGTAATAATCTGGTTTCCTGGCTGCTGTCCATACCCTTTCTAGCACAGTGTACCTTTTTCTCTGGTATTGTGTATCCATTCTAAGAAAAGGAGATAGAATCACAATTCCTAATGCACAATGCTATCTTAAGATTTTGTTCAGAGGCATCTTGTAGGTGTCCTCCTAGCTCACCCTCTCCACTTCTGTACCATCCTTCTGCCTCAGTCTTACAAAAACCACTGCTCCTCTGAGTCTGACACCCTCCAAATACCTTATCTTATATCTCTACCTTATATGTCTTTGGTGTTTCTATCAACTTTGTCATCACTACTCTTTGTTCACTGAGGACTTTTGCTTCTGGTTCAGTCCTCCCATCTATTACCAGCTTAATCTGCATTTGCACAGAAGATGAGCTATCCATCACTTTGGCTTCTCACTGCTTGACCTCCCATTACTTCTTCCTCCATTCTGCCTCTGCCAGGCTCTCCTATGGTAACACTTGGACCCTTGTCATCATCAGTACACAATGTATTCTAACCACCACTTCCTCTTTGTTCAGCTCACCTGGTCAAGCACTCCCACAACAATTCTTCAAAAGCATGTGGCCTTCAACCCACACACTTCCTCACTATCCACCAGTTGTTGCCTGTCTTCAGTTCTTCTTTTTGTCCAGCTGGGATTCTGAAGTCCCTCAATAAAATCACCCCTTTAGGAACACATCCAACCTCATGTGCCTATAAGACTTACCAGAAAAACATAAATCTGGATGCTTTCCGCCATGGTACTCTTCAGACCAATGGTTGCTTTTTATTTTTTATTTATTTTATTTATTTGTTTTTGAGACAGAGTCTCGCTCTGTCTCCCAGGCTGGAGTGCAGTGGTGCAATCTCGGCTCAATGCAAGCTCTGCCTCCCAGATTCACGCCATTCTCCTGCCTCAGCCTCCCGAGTAGCTGGGACTACAGGCATGTACCACCACGCCCAGCTAATTTTTTTGTATTTTAGTAGAGATGGGGTTTCACCATGTTAGCCAGGATGGTCTCCATCTCCTGACCTCAGGATCCACCCACCTTGGCCTCCCAAAGTGCTGGGATTACAGGCATGAGCCACCGCGCCCGGCCCAATGGTTGCTTTTAAAAAATTAAACACAGAGGTTAAAAGGATATTAAACCAAAACTTTCGACTTGAGGTATCAAGACATGATAGCAGTGAAATTCCAATGTGAAGTGGCCAGAATACAAATCTTCAAAAAGAGTGAAAATGACTTGATGACATTAAAAAACCCTTCTTTATGAGGATGGGAGTAAAAGACTGAGAACACATTTTGAGAAAAGAAGGATTTTTTTGGGTGAGAACAGCTAGACACTGAGCCTAGTATCCACCATCAAAGGAAAGGGTATCTGGGGATATGTGCCCCCTTGAGTCAACCCTAGTGAGGGCTGCATCTATGGGGCCACCCAGCGTTCAGTACAGCACATCTCTGGATGGAGGTTCCACAGATACAGGTTCTGACCCCTGCCTGGGGAACCTTGAGAGAGACAGGCTGATAAACTCCTCTGATGTGGCAGCCAAGGAGAGGCTGCTGCCTGGAATCCACTACTCAGTAATTTGTTTTTTTTTTTTTTGAGACAGAGTCTCGCTGTGTCGCCCAGGCTGGAGTGCAGTGGCGTGATCTCCGTTCACTGCAAGCTCCGCCACCTCCCGGGTTCACACCATTCTCCTGCCTCAGCCTCCCTAGAAGCCGGGACTACAGGCGCCTGCCACCACGCCCAGCTAATTTTTTTGTATTTTTAGTAGAGACGGGATTTCACTGTGTTCGCCAGGGTGGTCTCGATCTCCTGACCTCGTGACCCGCCCGCCTCAGCCTCCGAAGTGCTGGGATTACAGGTGTGAGCCACCGCACCCGGCCTACTCTGTAATTTCTAAGAGCAAAGGCAGCATCATGATTGTTTCTTGACGCCAGAGATGGGCCATACTGAAGAGAGCTCAGTTGCCTTTTTTTTGAGGGGCCAGGGGCTTACAGGTGTACAAACCAGTTGGGAAGGCAATGGATTCCCTGCAGAGAGAATATGGGTGGACTGGGCTTCCGGAAAACCAGGAGCTGAGAAGCGAGTGGTAGCCAGAGAAACAGAATATGCTTACATCCCAGGAGTTAGGATTGGAGGGGCTTAGAAGGGAAGTCTAGAAAAACCCACAAAAATACTCAAGAGAAAGTGATACAGCTTTAAATATACACCAGGACCAAAGAAATATCTATTTTCCAAGTGTATCTGTTGAGCAGAAACCTTCTGTTCCTCTGTCCTCTCCTGTCTCCCTGAGCACAACCCAGGATGAGCCTGAAAGTTAGTCAGTGAATCTCTGACTAAGAACAGATACACAGGAGCTGTGAGGTAGGGGAAGAAAGGCTTTTTTTTTTTTTTTTTTTTTTTTTTTGAGATGGAGTCTCGCTCTGTCGCCCAGGCTGAAGTGCAGTGGCACAATCTCAGCTCACTGCAAGCTCCGTCTCCCGGGTTTACGCCATTCTCCTGCCTCAGCCTCCAGAATTTTCTACCTGTGGCAGAGAGAAAACTTTCCCCACTGTGCAACTATAAAAGGCATAACGGGAGAAAAAAAATTGTTTTATTTTTATTCTATATCATGAGTCATGCTTATAAAAGTACTGATTAAACTGGCTTCACCTGAACTCCATGCTCACAAGCCCCAAATGGGCTCTCAACAGAGCCCAGCAATGCTACTACTTTTATTTGTGTAGGAGGCTTGTTTGCTCACTATTATCCTATACGACTTGTATATGTTCTCTCTCGGTTCAACTCTCCTTCCTCCATCCCTTCCCACCCTGTCCTTGTTAGGTGACAAACATATCTCTTTCTTCATTGAGACCCCAGAAAGGCCAAGATGGGGATGCCCTGAGTTCTCACCCATGAAACTTCCTGAATGGGCTGCATCTTCTCCTGTTACATCCAAAGATGACTTTTCCGTAAAAGGCTAGCCCCTCTCCATCCTCTCATCTTCCTCCAATTAGCCCCTTCTCCTGCCTCAGCAGTCTCTCCCTTTTACTCATTCTATCAGCATACAAATATGCATTTTTTAAAAATTCCTTCTTGGACCCTACATTACTCTGCAGTTTTTTCCATTTCTCATATTTTGTTCACAATTCAGCTTCTCATACAAGTAGCATTTACTTGATGTCTACCTTCCTTCAGCTCCCATTTACTCCTCAGCTACTCCAGGGTGACCTTTGACCACCACTCCTTTCTTTGAAACTTTTCAGTGAGGTCATCAATAATTTATCTTGTTAAATCCAAGGTGCCTTTTATCAATCATGATATGCATCTTCTCAATATCACATGTCCCTCTTTAAGCTCAAAACAATTTTCCTTCTTGGCTTCCATGATATTACTGTGTCCCAGTTTTCCACCTGAGCTTCTGGCTGTTCTTCATCTCCTTTGCAACCTCCTCCTCTTCTCCATGAACTCTCAATGAGGGACAGGAGTCCAGGGCTTGCCTCTGGGTCTCTGCATCTTTGTTTTCTGCCCTCTGTTTCTCCCCACGTGAAATATGCCTTTGTGTGGCTTTAAATGCCATTTGTATAGTGATAACTACCACATTTATATTTCCAGGCCAAATTTCTCATGGGAAATTCAGACTTTTATATCCTATCACTAATTTTATACCTACATTTGGATATTTCACAGGCATGTGAAATTCCACTGGTCCAAAATAGACCAATAAATCTCCACCCTCCTCCTCCTCCTCCTAGACTGCTTCTCTTTCACTCTTCCTATCTCGGTAAATGCTGCCAACATTTAAAGACACCGGGAACCTGGGAGTCATTCTGTATCCTTCCTTTTTCTTCATCTTCCGTAGCCATCTAACAGCATGTAATTCCAAGTATATATTTAATTGGTCCACTTCTCGCCATCTCTACTATCTTGTATGGCTCACCGTAAGGCAAAAGCCTCCTTAATACCCCCATTTTTCCTCCTATTTTCTGACAAGCCACACTCCACACATTATCAAAACATAAGTCATTACTGATATGTATCAACAATGTACATATCCCAGCCCATAATGTACATATCCCAGCCCCGCTCCACACACAAAGTCCCTCAATGTACTCAACAAAATCCTGTCTCCCAGCCATTAACAGCAGCTCCCTGCTCATATGACATTGCCACACTGGCCAACATTAGCTGCCTGTACATTCCCCTAAGAGGTCCTCAAGTATTCTGTTTCCTCTGAATGGAACCCTCTCAAAGCACTCATAACCACGTGCAGCTGTTTTTGTTTGTTTGTTTATCTTTCTGAAGACAGCTTCCTAATGTCCAGCTCTTTAGAGAGGCCGCTTTCCCCATCACCCCATGGAGGCACTATTTTTGTCACTGTGCCCTCATCATTTCTGCCACAGCACTTATAGCCACGTATGATCATGCATGTGTTTGCTCACTGATCTTTTTCTATAAGTTTTAAGCTTCTTAAATGGAAGAACTATATCACTGGTATTTACCTGTGTCCACCTCACAAGGAGGACAATACCTAGACTACAGAAGGAACTCAATAATATGTGTGGAAGAATGTATTAATCTGGTAGCACAGCACCATGGTCATGACCTAAATTCCATAAAATATTTCCAATATTTCCCATGTTGAGCAATAGTTTTATTAGGACTTAGCTATCTATACAAAGAAAAGAAACAAAATAAAAGGTTAAACCACAGGAATAGATCTTGGTTTCGAAGGATTTGAGGAAGTCACAATTATTCACTGCCACATTGTTTAGAGAAACCAAACAGGAACCTAATAAAAGAAAAAAACTAATATCCTCATTCTTGAATCAGGGATTCAACTTGAGGTGATGTTTAAATTGTGTAACAGTTTTAGATGCTATTACTTAGGTGAGTGTTTATTTGTATTGACACTACACTACTTTCTTTGGAATTCAAATAAATTGAATGCTGTTTGGGGAGTTGGTATTTAATTAACAGCTTGATCAATAAATATTCAGTCATCACCTTTTATAGGCACAGGCCTGCCCACAGCAGGAACTTCCCTATATTAGCTCAACACTCAGCTTGGAAATACCCCAAAGCCTGGGTCAGCTCTAATTCAGCCTTGGCCTCCTTCTGGGGTTACACAGCCCTCCCAGGGTGGGCTTGGGGCCAAAGATGTTACTTTCTTTCCCTAATCCATTTTCTGATGTTGGCTATGATTTTTGCCTTTTCTTCCTTTAGAAATGAAACTGTTTTTCTTCTTGGATAAATCACTGCAGTCAGCTAGGGTATATGCCAAAACTAAATGATTTTGGTGTGCTATAAAGTAATGAAATTGACTTTTATAAAACTTTTATATTGAAATTGACTTCAAACTACACACATTAACCCCATTTTATTACATAGTCCTCAAACTACACAGCTTCAGAAGGGTGGGATAGGGTGGAGTGAATCCCAACGTCCTAGTGGCTCCCACATATGTTAAACTATCATGGCTTTTTTTGCTCAGATAAAACTCTTTTGGACATTGACTGTGACCTCACTTTTACTTCATATTTTAAAAATGCATATAAGTGTACCATACATACTTCTTTATGTTACAGAAGTTTTAATAGATTTAATAACCATTATTATAATATTCTCATTAGACTAAGCAAGAAATGATTCAAATTTCAATTACCACTATAGTAAAGAAATTCGTATCAGGGCTCAAAGGAAAGTGGTTTCCCTCCTCCTCACGGAAGTTTTATAAAGGAAAGATAAAAAGAAGGGAAAGAGGGAAGTGAGCAAGGTAGGAAAGAGAGAGAGAAGGAGAAGGATACAGTGAGGGAGGGAGACAGGGAAGAAGGAAGGAAAAAAGGAAATAAATAAGGAATATAGGTAGAAAAGAAACAAGAAATGTACATTTATTTCCAATAAATTTGTTCTGCCTGGCTGATGATAGCATTCCCTTTCCAGTGAGGGAAAATGCAATGTGGTGAGGCTGGGCACCGTGGCTCACACTTGTAATCCCAGTACTTTCGGAGGCTGAGGCAGGTGGATCACCTAAGGTTAGGAGTTCGAGACCAGCCTGGCCAACATGGTGTAACGCCATCTCTACTAAAAATACAAAAATTAGCTGGGCGTGGTGGCGAGTTCCTGTAATCCCAGCTACTTGGGAGGCTGAGGCAGGAGAATCACTTGAACCTGGGAGGTGGAGACTGCAGTGAGCAGAGATCGTGCCATTGCACTGCAGCCTGAGTGACAAGAATGAAACTCCATCTCAATAACAACAACAACAACAAATAGAAAAGTAAAGAAAATACAGTGTGGTAAAATGAATAAATTCGCCAAATAAAAAAGGGCCGAAGTGGAATTAGTCTTTTCCTCCAGGGTAACCTGAGAACAGACAACATACTCTTCGTTTCTCTGCTCCACACCTATTTACAGGAAGCTCCATTCTATGCACTCCATCTTTTGGCAGCACACAGACACCTGGATGGTGCTTCCTGCATTGCATTTATACTTTTGTGAAAGAAAACGACCACAGAAGCTCAGCAGGAAGTTTACAAGCCAAAGGGAAGCCCGGCTTGCCTGTCATTAGAGCGGATGTGGCCTGGGCCAACTGGTGGGCATCTCAGACCTGCACCAGAGCAGAGGCGCATGATTTTAAATCTTATGTCCCCAGTGCTCAAAGTGTAAAGAGTTCTTAGATGCTCCAAAAAATGAGAAATGAACCCCAAAATTAGACCATGCACTGAATAATAAACAAGCCTACTTCCTCCTGCACTCCCTCCCTTTTCAATGCAAAAATAAAAAATCAGTTTTACAACAAGGCATGAAACAGGCTGATAACCTCCTGTGTGAAGCAATCTTTAGCAAATTAGATTAAAATAGGGTTTGAGAATTCTGACATAGAAGTCCCACTCCCCAAGCAGATCCTGAAGTTATAACTCATACTACCTCATTTACCAAATGACGTTGCCAAGGCCTCTGAAGTTGGGTGACACCCTCAAGGTCAGTCATTTAGTAGAAGTTGGAACTTGTTATTTTTAATCCCTTGCCACCGCTCACTTAAATACACCATGTTGTCTTCTATCTTAGTACAGTTCCAAGGTTATCAAAACTGCATGCATATCTTTTAAATGCCAATAATGTGATATACTTATATGTGAAAGTGTTCATATTTTCACCCAAGAAAGACTAAGAAAGACTGTGTCCTGATTCTCCAGAGCTGTGTTTCTTCTGCACATGCACAATGGACCCCATCCAAAGGCCCTCACCAATATCCCAAATGCAAACACTACTGTGGCATGTAATCTCCTCTATAAATGTGTGAAGTGCACATGAAAAATATATGTGACCCCTTTAGATATCTTCTTAACAATTCTATAAATATCACCTAGATGGATTTATAAAGCAGCTCTTCGCAGAAGTCCATGGGATCAAGTAGAAAGCAGCAAAACCAGTTCAGATGTGGATCTTCATCAGGCATTCACACAGGCTGAATCATTCAGCTCCATGCAGCCTTCTCCTCACAGGGCCGACAATTCAAGTGATGAACTGTAGTATGTCATGCACTTTGGGGGTTGCTCTGAAGAGCTGACAATGAATATATTTAATCCAGGAATTACAAGTAATCCTGGAATTAGCATGAAAGGAAAACACGTGGCATGCCTGGTGAGCCTGTTCTGGCCTCTCAGAATGTCATGAACTTCAGTGCTGTTCATTAATGAAGATAACACTGTGATGACAACACTATTAATCTACCCAAAGAGAAACTATCTAAATATCAGCTTCGTTGTCTCACTTCCTAAACAGGGAACAAACATCAAACTGGACAGTACATAAAAATTCTTAATGCTTCCCCTAAGCTGCAAATGGACAACAAATACAATCTTTAATAGAAAGAAAAAATATCGTCTCATCTTTGGAAAAGACAAAGGATATTATCTAAGCCTAAGACTAATTCTACACATCAGTTCCGGATAGCATGAACTGGAAAACTGCACTATTCTTCATCGCCCTCCGTGGGCAACGAAAATTGTCAGCTTAATAGTACCAACCCTTCAAAGAGAAGTGGACCCTACAAAAATGCCTGGATAAAAAAATACAAGTGGTTCAAGATTTTCTTTTTTCTGTCTGAACGATGTTGTCTCTGAGAGATATGCTGATGATCAACCTCTAGCGATAACAGTGTTTAAGGAACATTGTTTGTGAGACAGAAAATAACATTCTCTACTTGAAAAACAAAACCAAAAATACAAAACACATTAGTGTGTGTATGTGTACACACAGTTCACATAGTATACTAGCAAGCTGTGTTGGTTTGAAGACTAGGTCAATATTTGCTTCTCAAATGTAAGTTCAGGAGCCTCTACAAGATGCAGGCAAATGATCTAGTACTGCAGGGTGAGTAGCACTCTCCAGGCACGGATTGCTCTGTCAAGACTCACACTGGAGAGCCATCTTTGTTTTATTCCTGTTGCTGCACCCCCAGCAATGAGGCCACCACATAAAATCATGCTTTGTGTAACAGTGGTAAGAAGCCTAAAAATCATCAGTTGCCATCACAAGTAACGAAAAATATTCACAGAGGTCTTCAATCAGCCCATTTTTGCTTGTGCAACTATCATTTCCTGAAAAACAAGAAAAATGACAAATACAGTCCAAAAATAAGATTCCCCACGGCACATGGCTTTTGGACCACCCGGAAAATGCAAGCTTGGACACATGAATGGCAATGTTCTTGTTCTAACAGTTGCCAGGGATAGCTGAGAGCCTTAGGAAGTTTCTGGCACTGTCAAGGGCTTGGAACCGTCAAGCTTGTTCTATATTAAAACAGAACTCAGAGTCTTTTTTCTCTAATGGAGATGAAACTGAGGATCTTGTTCTAGCAAGGGACACATAGGAAGTGCGGCTGATGAATATCATCATTCAGCACCCTTCACAAGATCTCTCCAGCACTGACTTCCAAGCTCCCCGGACTGAGTCATCCTGGAACACACAGTGCATCAAATATTTCACCGGCTGTACTCTGAGGTATGGGCACATGCTTCAGCACTTATCTCCTACTTTTGAGGAAACGCCCTGATATAGAGAAATCTCTATAGAGGACACACTCCCTTCCTGGGCTTCACTTGGGCTCTGCTAAGTACATGGATAAAAGCAGAGGGCCATTTGCAAATGTCACTTCACTTGTACCTGCCACTAGATTTATCATTCCTACCCTCTAAGTGCATTAGCATTCCTTGCATTTTTATCATATTCTAGTAATTTACAAACTATTTTTCACATTTGAGAATTTGGAACAATAACATAACCACTTACTAATCTTTTAACTGAATTCTCAACTCCAGTTCCTTTAACTATTTCTTCACCATGGAGATCCTTTTATACAAGGCAGGAACCCCTGTTGTTCCAAGTATCTTGACAGAATAAGGAACAAACTGACACACTTATTTTTGGTGTTCCAGACAAATTCTAAAGCGCTCCCACAGATATGCTCTGAAGTGACCAAATCTTTAATTTTTTTGAAACAAAAACATCTGTCAACAAACCAAAAAATTATAGTTCTAGAGCCTGCTCAGTAGTCTTCATGGGACTATTGTCAACTTAAGTATATGCCGTTCCCCACAGTGGTTCTGTCACAGAAAGCTCATCTCAAAACTTAAACCCTGACTGCAATCTCCTCTCTCTTCTGTTTCTTTCTCCAAATATTCTTGATCTTTGACCTCATTCAGATCCTTAGTCCCCTGACCCCTCCCTCCTTTTTCTTGCTTTGCTTTCCTTCTAGCCCTGTCTAGCCCTGAGTCTACAGTTCGGGCATGAACCTGATCCTGAATCAACCCCAACCTTTCTTCTCTGCCCCTGGACCTGGGCTGCCAAGTGCTGCTGGACAACAACATTCATATATCTGATGCCACCAGTTGTGCAGAGTATCAGATCATCGGGGTGGGGACGAACGTGCAGTCCTTCTACGCTGTTGAGCAGCCTATCTTGCATCATCTCCACACCATCCCACCCTCCTCTCTTCTATCTATCTAACCCCACTCATTACTCTACATTTGGCCACAGTGAATTCCATGGCTTCTGGTTGGGCTATAAGACTCCTTCTCCTAAGGAGCTTTGCTTTCTTAACCTTTCCCAAGATTTTCATCTTCAGATTCTCCCTCACAGCTGGGCCATTTAGTTCAAGCTCACAAGGATACCGAAATGTTTCCCTTCGTAAAATAAAAAGCAAAAATTATTGTCCAAAGCACTTCCTCAAATTTGCATCCTCCATTTTCTACCATTCATTCATTTACTTATACATTCCTATTCCCTCTCTCTCTCATTTCTTCAATTTCACATTCCCTCCCCAGCCAAAATTCTTGAAAAACTGTATGAGTCTATCATCCCTATTCTCATTCTGTTAATTTTCCAGCCAGCCACAGTTGCCTGCCATCCCTCTTTGAAGCAGCTGCTGCAATTAGCAATGTCAACCAAATCAGATGGGTTTTCCCAGCACTGGCTCCTCTGTGGAAGGACTGGCTATCTACTCCTGCTGGACATGCTTTCCTCCCTCAGCTTCACTAGACCACACTCTCCTATCCAGTCCTTTTTATGGTTATTCTGGTTCTTAGAATGTTTGTGTTTCTTAGAATTCAGTCCTCTTACCTAGTCTATTTTCAGTCTACACTTACTCACTGGGTTATCTCATATAGACCTGTAGCCTCACATCTAAGCTTAAGACTGATGACTTTACTCAATGGTCTACTCTAGATCTCATGCAGACATTTCCACTCAATATGTCTAAACCTGAATTTCTAATCTCCCCAAGACAAGCTCTGAAACCAAAGATTCAACTATAGACTCCAATGTTTCCACCTCCCACATCCAATCTCTCACCAAATCCCATAATGTATGTTCTAAATAGCATTCCCTTTGTCTTCATCAACTTTTAATTGATTTTCTCTGCACCACCAATGTCATTATCATAGTTTAGAGCCCTCCTCATCTTTCTCATGGACTACTACAGTTTCAACACTGTGGCTTCATTCTTTTTTTTTTTTTTTTTTTGAGACGGAGTCTCGCTCTGTCACCCAGGCTGGAGTGCAGTGGCCGGATCTCAGCTCACTGCAAGCTCCGCCTCCCGGGTTCACGCCATTCTCCTGCCTCAGCCTCCCGAGTAGCTGCAACTACAGGCACCCGCCACCTTGCCCGGCTAGTTTTTTGTATTTTTTTTTTTAGTAGAGATGGGGTTTCACTGTGTTAGCCAGGATGGTCTCGATCTCCTGACCTCGTGATCCGCCCGTCTCGGCCTCCCAAAGTGCTGGGATTACAGGCTTGAGCCACCGCGCCTGGCCGAAACATATTATTTTTTATACTAAGTCTTTGAGATCTGGTGTGTATGTTACACTTAAAGCACACCCTAATTCAGACACCACATTTCAGCTGCCGGATAGCTATAGCTACATGTGGGCAGTGACTCACATAATGATAGAGCTGTTTTAGACACACACTTAGCTACTGTAACCATTCATGCTTCCGTGTATCTTCCTGTCTTTGCACATGCTGTTCTGTTGTTTTATTTTTAAATCCATCTGGTAAACTCCTATTTATCTTTACACATTTACCTTAAGGGCCACCTCCACTGGAAACTCCTGACTTACAAGGCCAAGTTAGGTAACCTCTTCTAGGTCCCAGAGCAAAGGGCTATGGCTCTATACCTCTCTGTAATTGTGCTTTCACATGCTGCCTTAGGCAGTCAGAATGTGGGCTTCTTGAATGCAAAGGATGTATCTTACTTGCTTTATAACCTTAGAACTTAGCACTGTTATTGCCACATAGAGTGCTTTCAGTGAAAACTTGTTAAATATATTAAAATTTCTGGATTCACAACATTAAAAACTTCTAGAAGGATCCATGGGGACACATAGACAGTCATGGCTCCAGCTGAGAACCTCTGCTTGGTTTGTGTTTCTCTTTAGTAATCCTGGGTTGAAGTCTTTCCTTGTGGAGTTTACCATTTTGAGGTGCATTTGTTCACTGATATCCATAGGGGATGGTTCTAGGACCTCAGGGAATAACAGAATCCATACAAGCTTAAGTCCCTTATATAAAATGGTATAGTATTTGCATATGGCCTACACAGACCTTCTTGTAAACATTAAATGATTTGTAGATTACTTATAATACCTAATTCAAGGTAAATTCTATGTCAATAGTTGATATACTGTATTGTTTTAATTTGCATTATTTTAATTGTTGTATTGTTATTTTTAGTTGTTTTCTTTTTGACCATTTGTGATCCATGGTTGGTTGAATCCAGAGATGCGTAACCTACAGATATGAAAGCCGAACTGCACTTACACTCCCACTGACGGGAAGAGTTGCTATCTTAATAAAGAGTCCATTTCTAAGAGCGGGGTGGGCCAGCCTTTTACTGATTAACAGGAAGTACCTTCTTGGCCAATACACCCCATCACTACGCCTCCAGGCAGGACCAGACTAAACCACTTCAGATGGCTATTATTATTACTAACAACTCCCAGAAACCTAACTTCTACAGTCTCCCTTTCAAATTGTGTTTTTTAAAAAATTATCCTGTTGAAAGCTTTTCTTACCTACTCTAAATCCTCTGTGCTCACTGTCAGCCCACCCCCTCCTGTTTGGATCTCAGGAGAGCTACAGAAGAGCTTACCACGAGGCTCTAGAAAAGAACCCTCTTATGCTTCAATAACAGCATTAAATCACCCTTAAGTCTTCTCTTCTCCAGGGTAAACAATCCAAATTTCTTTAGCCTTCCTCCATAGATCTTATTTTACAAGCTTTTAATCACCGCCTCCAGACAAGACTCTCCAAGTTCCTATGCCCGGCTGCTGTTGTAAAGCTTAGTGCTGCCGACAGCTCTCTGTGCTGAGTATTTCACCGCCCCTCCATCCTGACTGTGAATAATATCTCTTCATATTAGGTAATGGCCTCAAGAAAACTGGAATATGAATTAGCATGACCGTAATTCTCAAAATCAGGAATGTTTTGTAATCTAAATTGCCCACTACTTAAACTCACTAAAGACAGTAAGAGCACAACGATTATGGTTTCAATGTGGTATGTGGCATTTTATGCTTTCATATTTCTCATCTCATAATATGACAAAAGGCCCTCTAGGATGAGGAAGAGGAGTATCTGCTAATGTTTTTGAATTTTCACTGCATGCCAGGTATTGTTCTATGCATTATACATATTAACTCTTAAGTAAAACAAACGAAGTAAGCATCATCATTACTATTGTGACCTTAACAATGAGAAAATTAGCACAAAAAGATTAAATAACTTGATGAAATTTATGTGGCTAGTAAATAGTAGAGCTGGGATTGGAATCTAAAGAGTCAGGCTAACCCTTAACCACTTACATTTTTTATCTAACAACTTGTTCACTGAACTCATTGCTATTTTTATTAGGACCTCATAGCCATAAAATTATGTTTAAATTTCACCTAGAATTGCTGTTTAAATTAAGGGAATAAACACCAACAAAATATTTCAACGAAATACTTAAATGAGAATAGCAATTGTTAATTACCTAAAAATATAAAAACAATATTTTAGCAAAGAGCTAGTCATCTAATAATCACATGCATTCTTTATGTTTAGATATACATTATATAAATATGTATTTTCAAAAGGGATGGAGTATAGATGCATAAAATGACAAAGATTATTTTAAATATTTTTAAGTCACCTTAAAGTTAATTAGATATAAATAACCCTACCTCCTAAGTCTTATATAAACATTTGTAACTATCTTTCTCTATGTAACTGAACACGAGTCACCCGGTGATGCTAGCATCCCAGAAAAATGAGCAATTTATTATATAACTTCTATTATTGGTGCTTCAGTCTCTGTGTCAAAATCTTTATTTTACAGCAGCATTTCCCAAGACTTGGGATGCCTTACCACTGACGATACTTAGGATTTTGAGAATACTCAAATTGTTTTGGGGATTTATGCAAGATGATTTGAAACAACATAGTGACACTATATTACATAACATCACATTGTCATAAGCTTATTTCTTTTATCATTTCTTTCAATCATTCTGATTAAATAAAGGAGAATTGGTCATTGTGGTGGTGCTATCTTTTTTTTTTTTTTTTTTTGAGATGGAGTCTCGCTCTGTCCCAAGCTGAAGCTAGAGTGCAGTGGTGCAACCTCGGCTCACTGCAACCTCCACCTCCCAGGTTCAAGTGATTCTCCTGCCTCAGCCTCCTGAATAGCTGGGATTACAGGCACCATCACTGTGCCCAGCTAATTTTTGTATTTTTAATAGACACGGGGTTTCGCCATGTTGGCCAGGCTGGTCTCAAACTCCTGACTTCAGGTGATCCACCCACCTCGGCCTCCCAAAGTGCTGGGATTACAGGCGTGAGCCACCGCGCCCGGCCCTTTCTAACACTTGAGAATTTCCCATTTCATAAAGAGCAAACTAACCTTAAGAGACTTGTGCAGACAACAACACACAGCTAGAATTTAAAGACGTCATTTTATTACCCCTGTGTTTATTTTTCCAATTACTTTTCATCTATGGCCTGTGGCACTACTTTTCACTTATGGTAGTGATATAAAGTTCACTTTTAAGTTAACTGAATTACAAAGTAAGCAGATTTAATGACACAGTTCAAAATTATAACGGTACATAAAAATGGAAATAATTATAAAGAGGGCATGCAAATGATTGAACTTTGAGAAAAGAGTAATGAAACACCATGAGTTAATCCACACTTATTAAAGATGAAAACCTAAATCCTTAAAGACATGCAGTCTCCTTACTCTGTAACTAGAAATTGCCAGCAAACACAATAGCTTATTCCATCTCAGTGTACAGGAAATCCTTGCATGTACATCCCAACAGAGATGTGAATCTGTCCCTCTGGATAAGACGTGAATCAGTGTGGTATATAGAGCCAGGTTTCATGTTTTGGAGTTAAACATGAAAAAAGTTTTCTACAAATTTACTTTCCCAGCTGCAGAGAAGCCCTTGGAAGTTTGAAGTTGTTTTCCCCAAGGTACTGAATTGCTTCAAACATATTTAATAAAAATCCGTATCTTTTCAATCTTTTCCGTGTTCCCAGATTTATTCAGAGCCCACCAAAAAAAAAAATCTTTAGCAAATACTGCTTTCTGAATCAATCTTTGAATACCAGTGTGATAGTTATCATAACAATCATATTTTACATATATTTTGTTCCAATGTCTTGACTCAAAGATATCCCCAGAAAATATTAGCATATGTAATAGCTACAATGTTTTCTAAAAATATATATAAAAATTTTAATTATATAACCCTCCCAAAAAGGATATAATTTACAAATTAAAGGGCACAAAGAAGCCAATGAGATTTTACAGAAATCCAGTTATTAATCATAAATTTAAGCTACATGTAATAATGCTTTCATCAACTCATCTACCTCTTTATGAATGTTCATGTATTAGGTTTACGTTATAGGGCATATAAAAAGGAGAGAGAACCCTGCTCTCAAACCCCTTACACCCAAAGCAATCTGTTAGATTCTTAAAAGTGAATATAGAAACTGTGGTTCAAGAAGGAGGTAACAGGACTTTCACTTTATGTTCCTACAGATAGCCTTTTGGAATTAACGCTAATGAAACAGAACTCCTAAACTGCAAGCAACAAAAGAAACAGCCAGAAAGTTCATCAAAACCTGAGTTCTCAAATTCCAAGTGGCTCTACAAGGCTACCATGAATTTACAGTTGGAGATGCTGAGAATCCTCTGAGACGGAGGAGATTAACATTTTGCAGATTTCCCTCTGCATGTCCTTACAGACCACATTGATCATTCCACGGTGTAACCCATCCCCAATGCACACCCTTTTCCTTGCTCTTTTGAATAAAGGCTCCCATCCAGCTGCACACTCCCAGGGGGAAGCTTGGGACAGCAACGTGTGCTTCCCAGATCTACAACTTGCTTGCTTAGAAAGTGGGTTTCCATATGGAGCAACAGTAGGAGCATCTGTGTTTCCCTATTTCTTTAATTTTTTTAACTTAAAAAAGAGAGAGGATTCATAAAAATATACATGGTGCCATGAATGAGGGGAGAGAAGGGAGGCAGTGGGGGATAAAATGTGAGTCCTGTGGTTGTTGATTCTAAACCGGCACGGAAATTGGAAGCTGGCTCTGGTGCAGAACACCCACTCATAAAGGAGGTGCAGAGCCAAACGTCTCCGCGACAGCAAGAGGCAGAGGTCACAAGAAAGGAGGGTGTTTTGTGACAGCCAAATCACTCAGCCCAAAGACTTTTATGCATGGACAGATATTCACAAGATGATTCTAGTGTACTTTCCCCAATTATTGATTTAAATGAACAAAACCGAAGTATGCTACCTGTGGGAACTATCCAGGAGCTCTTCCTGGTGGTATACAGTAAGCATCACTGTCCCGTCCTGAGTGATGGGCTGCCCGCCATTCTGGCAGGTCCTAGTCGACATGGCCCTTCCCTGCATTCGCTTCGCAACAGAAAAGAACACTGAATTATGCCTGTTTTTACAATGACTGTGTCTGCGTCCTCTTCCCAAACTGAAAATGAATACTTCACAAATATGTTTAGAAAAAAGAGGAAAGAGATTTAAGTTATTCATTTCAGAATACAGTATTTTCCTCTTGGTTACTAAAGGCTGCCTTTAGTTAACTGTTACAAAATAGAAGGATGTACACAAGAACTTTTTAAAATTTAATAGTGGGCTCTTGCTCTCCTGCTCTCACTTAACTCCAAGAGTTAAGTGGCATGAGCATAGCTCATTGCAACCTTGAACTCCTGGGCTCAAGTGATCTCCCTAACTCAGCCTCCCAAGTCGCTGAAACTATAGGCACACACCACCATGCCCAACTAACTTTTTTAACAACGATTTTTTAGAGACAGAGTCTCACAATGTCTTGAACTCCTGACCTCAGGCTTGTGTTGAACTCCTGGCCTCAAGCAATCCTCCCATTTCAGCCTCCCAATTCACCAGGATTATAGACATGAGCTACCACACCCAGCAACAAAGTTTTTTGAATATGAATACTTACGTAATAGGCATACTGTGTATTATTTGAGTTTATTTAATAAAGTTAATTTTTCTTGGCATAATGTGCCATGCAAAATAGTTTCTTTTCAACAACCAAGAAATAAAATAATATCAAATTTAAGAAAATTAGAAAAACCAATGAGAAGGTCATGTTAGCACGTATCTGTTTAACGGAAGGTTTCATCAAAGTATCCAGCCATAAGTCAGAGGGAAAAATTCTTTAAATCGTTTTTTAAAAGTTGGATTTTCTAAAGCATTAGAATTGTTTCTCACTGCCATCATTATACTCTACAGATTGAAGGGATAAAATATAATTATTCGATCATGCACTTTAAAATTTTTAGAATCTTGTGTAATTCCTTAATTCCAAATATTTATGTTATGACTGTTCTCCTTACTCAGACTGTCCAAAATGATTTCTTATTCCTCTTATTTCTAATTTTCTTCTTTATTTCATTTACTTTTAAATGTAGATGTCTCAAAACATATTAGGTAGCTTATACATGGAAAATCTTTAGTAAGTATTTGCCAAATGAAAGGATAATTGATTATTGTATTATTTCACTCATATGCATTTTTATTCTATTATACTTAAAATATTATATTTATTATGGTATTTATTCAGTTACATTAGCAACAGCATTCAAATACATTCTATGATATTCTGCAAACTATCTTAATGTTTAGTAACTCAATACTCTTAACTCAATATCAAACTTAGATCTACCTTTACCTGAAAAGATCTGCATAAAATGAGCATATTCTCTAACATTCCTATACAAGTCAATCGTGATTTTTCAATCAGAAGAAAGTGTTGTAAACCTGAAATGTTCCAGAAATTGAATCACTAAGGTTGAAATATTCAGAAAATAAAAATAAAACACTTTAGAGAACTTACGTGGGTCATAAAATACCCATTCTTCCTGTTTTTTAAATCCACCACTGAGCAAGAATGCACCCCTAAACCAGTGAATCAGATGGCTGAGTGTAGCTTGTGGCTGGCCCTCCATTCACTGCACTGCAACTTGTACTTCCTTCATCCTGTCTCCAAGTAAATGACAAAACAAACACCGTGTAGTCTTTCGTTGATCTTCAGATCCCTTCATTTCATTTTGCTGTTGAAAATTGAAGATGCCCAATCATTTTGCTGTTGAAAATTGAAGATGCCATTTGGTGATTCAAAGTATTTCTATCATGGGAGATTTTGAAACCGCTAATGCACTTTCTCTATTGCATGGACTCAAATAAACTGATCCCAAACCGATCTCTGTGAAATATAAAAAAGAATGATTTACAAGAGACAGAGAAGTGGAACTTGTTTTCAAATGATATGACACTAACTTCAGACAAATTCATTTCAATGAGTACTGAATGCAATATTTATACTGCCCATAGCACAATCCCAGCTTCTCTGGGGGCATCTAACTTGTTCTTTGTTCAGGAAACAAGACTTTTTCACATAAAGCAGTTAGAGCCTAGGTCCAGTCCACGTGTAAGGAAACGGCACACTAATATTTTATAGCTGCAGAGTTCTTTGTGGTTTATGAGGGCAATCTCACATACATTATCCCTGTTTGATCTTTACATCAATTTTGTGACATAGAGAAAGAGTTTGTAGTACCACTTCACATGGGAGTAAACTGAGGCTACTATGGTTTCTTGTAGAAGCAAATAAATATTACAGGAGTCCAGAAAAA
Organism: Mandrillus leucophaeus; assembly: GCF_000951045.1. Classification (NCBI taxonomy): domain Eukaryota; kingdom Metazoa; phylum Chordata; class Mammalia; order Primates; family Cercopithecidae; genus Mandrillus; species Mandrillus leucophaeus. Next base: position 592,384 of record NW_012104421.1, on the reverse strand, counting down.
AAATGAGACATCAATAGGAAGCACAGGAAAACTATGTGAAAGAAAAGCTACTCGATCTTAACCATCAGAGCATTTCATAAACACTTTTGCTCAGTAGTTGTTAATGCCACCATCAGAGATGCTAAGTGACCTGTCTAATGTTACACAAATAGTTAAATGTAACTGTTTAGATTTGATCAAGACATTCTGATAATAAGTCATGGCTCTTTTTTTCTATCCCTCCCACCCCTGCCTTGAGAGGGACAGGATTTAGATTTTCTAAACCATAAAACAAAGTTCATTCTTAAGATACAAGGACACTAAAGTCCTCACTGCAAAAAAACTCTGAGTCGCAGAAAACTGCCATGAGTAACAGGTAGCATTATGCTCTCGTCCAGTGTGAATTACTTTTCTAGTTGTATGACATAGTACCTGTTTAATCTCTATGATAAAGAAATAAGGAGAAGTTTTTAAATGTTTGCCATTACTGAGATTTTCTGGTAAAGCAAGGACAATCCAAAAAGTTAATAAGTAATGTGTATATATACTGAATATGCAAAAAGATTAGCAATGACATTGATTCTTAACGTAAAATTGTGATGAAGCATATTCTAAGCATATAAACAGAGAACCTGAGAATCTCTAAAAGTTCAGGATAGGGGGCAGTGGTGAGACGAATTATTAACAGTAAGTTAACCTGACTAAAATCAGTAGGGTCAACATGTCAGAAATGAAAATGAAAGTGTTTTTTGTTTTATGTTTTTTGTTTTGTTGTTAAGTAGGCAGAGTATAATAAGAAATAAATGATAGGCATTTCTTGTTTCTTTGCCAAATTTCTACAGGCAACTTACTCAACTGGCTTTATGTTTACTCTTGCCCGACATGTCAGAAGCTGAAGCTGGAAGTAAGGATAATCACACAGACTCTGACCCTCAGTGGACAGAAGCCAGATTATTATTTACTTTTGAAATGAAGTTAATAAAATATTGCAGGCACCTTAGCTCATGGCTCATAGGGCTGTTTTACAGCATATCTCAGGTGCATACAATGTAACTGAACAAACTTGCAACAAACATTCACAGGACCCCACAAATGGAAAAGTCTTTGTAAAAACAAATATTTGATCCAGGCAAAAGAAAGGATTAGACATATACACTAAAGTGAAAGCCAGTACAAAGTGGGGTATATGATCTACTACCATTTGCACTTTAAAAATACAGCCTTATGTACATACACATATACATATATGTGGAATGTGTGTGTATGTGTAGGCAAGCATAAGAATAAACCAACTCTGGAAGGATACATAAGTCACAATAGTGGTTAACTCCAAGGAGCTCAACTGGGTAGCTAGGGAAAAAGATACTTACACTATATTACCATCTACTATTTTGTACCTCTTAAATTTTACACTATGTGACTGTACTATCTAATCAATTAAAAATAAAATTAAAGTTTTTTTTAAAGAAAAGTTTGTTAAGGACTTTTGAGTCAACAGAAACAAAAATGCACAAAAAGAGAACTTAAAATGGTATCTAAATAAGATTTATAATACAGCCTGAATAAAAAAGCCAAATTCATTCTTATTTAGTTCTAAATTGCCATGTTTCAAAATTTAATGAGGTGAGGTAGAAGTCCAGTTTTATAGCTTAAAACGAATAAAAACATGGGATACACAAACATTCCCAGGTAAGATTGTACAAGGTCAAGAGCAATCATTCAAGAGTAGACTTTGTACTGGCTTTTATCCATAGTCCTTGAACCTAGTGGTATGCGTGTACAAGTGATAATGTGTGTATAAAACCATTCACTTCTTTATCATTGTCTGTGAGAAAAAAATTCATTTTCCCTTAAAGTCTATCAAAGTCATATGATAAATTTTACTGTAATATAGATCATATACACCAAAGTGTTACCAGGCTTGAATATGCCAGCTTCCTAATCACCATTTTCCCCACCATATTAAGAAGCAAAAAATTTATACACATTCCAATATTTCACAAAATACATCATGTGAAATTATCAAAAATGACTCAACCAAAAAAAATGATACTTGGTTTATCTTAATTCTACAAACACCGAGCACTATCAAGACTGCAGTTGCAACACAAGCACTGAGGAATGCAAAGGTGACATGCAACCTACCGTTGCAAGGAGTTAACAGTCCAATAGTGAAGGTAACTTACTCAGAGGACAGACAATGTGATGAGGGCCACATTTCACACCAGGAGTTCGTGTCTGTGATACCCTCCAAATCAGTGCAGCACAGAATTTGATGGAAAACTGGGGACATTTGGAAAGAAAGCAGCAAAGAAGGGCAAGATACTGGATAGGACCAAAGTAACAGAGGTTAACCTTAAACAAACACTAAGCACGATGTGATTGCTTAGGCTTAAATAAGAATGTGCTTCTCTGATTGGTAAACATTCCAAAGCTAAAATACAGGAATATCCGTGAAATTTCCAAGCACTGCAAGCTTTCAACTTAGAAGCTCATGTGGGACTGGCAGAGTAGTTTGTTAGAAACCTAAACTGGCAGTAACATCTGTGGTTTCTTTCGCTGGAACTGTTCTTGTAAAAGATTTATGAGAGGCAAACATCCCTTCTTGGCTTATTCATAAAAGAAAATGGTGTAGAGACACAATAGATGTACAGACAAAATGTTTTAATATAGTCTCTCTGTGCATTCACAACATAAGGACAAAGAGTTCTCAGTGAGGGAAAGAATCAGTGAGACCTACTTCATGGGTCAAAAGTGTGGGATTTTACAATTTTTCTTATGTGAGAAATGCCAGTATTTATATTTTATCAGTGAAATTCCATTCATCCCCAGATCCTCATTTATAGTTATAATCATTGAAGAAAGAGCATGCTCACGATATTTATGACATTGGTGCATGATACTCTGAAATGTAACAAATGGTATACATGTCAATGAGACATAATATTTATCTTCAATGATTAATCTTATCATTGGGACAAAGACTAAAGTGAACATGGCATTTATATGTTAAAGGTTTCCAGGAAGGCAGTGTGCCCATCTGGTCTCTTCTCTGGGTAGAAATCTTGTAGTTAGGTATCCACAGATAGATTTATCAGGCATCTGGCAGAACACTCTCTAGGGATGAGGAGATTTATCTCTTGATCTTATAAAATAAGCTGACTTGACTGAGATTTCTAATTGTGTAAAAACCAAAACAATGTACTAGATTATTCAGAACACTCTTGCATTCTTTCATTTACTTTTCCATTCATTGAATCTTTCAACCATTCATTCTTCCATCTATCCATTCCTCTACCTATCCAGCTTAGCAAATATTTATTTAGATACTTCTATGCGCTAGGTGCTGAAGACACAATGATGAACAAGGAAGCAGATTTACCCTTCCCTGCCAACTTACAACCTAGCCAAGCAGCCAATGATAACATCCCAGATGGCTACACATTCACGGTTGAGATAAGTGCTCTAAGGAAGAAATACTGCAAGTGACAAAGATGGATAACAGGGAGACCTAAAGAAGACTAGGGGTTCAAAGAAGATGGTCTGTTTCAAACAGTGACATTAAAACTCAATCCTAAAGAATGAGTAAGAATTTGCCAGACAAGTGCTGGGAAGCTCGTTATTGGCAGAGGGAATAGCATGTGCAAACAGTCTGAGGCAGCGAAGAGCTTGGTGAGTTCAGCAGGTAGGGCTGGAGCCCAGAAAACATGGGTGATAGTGACAAGCTGTGACTTTGGACCGGTCTGGGTGATGCAGGACCCATAGGCCATGGTCAGCCCACAGTCAGATTTTCATTTTAAAAAGCTCGTTCTAACCCAGTACTAAATTTGCCAATATGATTTCTCCCTCGTTTGTAACACTAGTCACAAATATCCCTCAGCTAGGGTAAGGAAATTTGCAAGTCCACCTGTAGCCAGCTTTCCATGGGTCCTCGTAGTCATTTTACAAGTAAACCTCTAACACTCATATTGGGAGAACAGAACTAATTTTGCACATTAAAAAACTGTTTTATTTCTGATGATGTTTATAAAATCATTCTTTAGCATCTCATAGCCAATTTCCCAAAAATGAATTAAATAGGGAAATAATTGTCTACTTCTAGAGGATTTTTCACTATGAAAGGAAAAATCGTCTGACTCAATATTGCACATCAGTTCCACACACAGGAAAACTGAGTGCACAGAAATTCTTTATGTGAGAAATGCAAAGCCTGTGGTCTCTGCAGCTCTCAGAAAAGACCACATACTAGTAAAACCGCTACCTGCCTGCCAGTGGGAGGGTCTCTGCTGTACCTGGTGTGCAACATTGACCTTCACCAGGACAAAGTAAAGCCTAGCTGGATGTTTCCAGATGCCCCTTAAAGCTATTTCGCAGTGAGGGATTCCTGGTTGATTAGAAGGAGAATCAAACATATTGAACAGTAGTGCATTAGTGGTTTGTCTGGTTTGCATTTGTCATCCTGACAAGGTGTAATATTTTAAGGCTCCAGTCTTGAAACAAACATATGAAAGGAGATTAATGAAAAGTGAGGAAGAGGCACTGAGGAGAGATCTGTAAAGGGCACTGCAGGGAGAGAAGTTGAGCAGAAACCTAGAGTGGGTTCCTCTTTGAGGTCTAGAGAACACGCTGGGGAAATGCAGCAGGACATTGCCCCACTGAGGTTCTACCTGGAGTGTCTGAGAGATCAGGCACATTTGTGCACTTAGATTCCTCTTCTTTGCCAGTTACCATGCTCTGAATGCTTGCCATGTTGAGATTTGCAGTTTTCAACTATCTAAGTCTCTTTTTATTGCCTCTTCTTTTGCTCCCTACCTCCCACAGAAATATACCTTGCCAACAAATAACCCGCTCCCTATGTGTTGTTTATACCGAGATGAGCAAGGGAGCACCAACAGGTCACCCTCTGAAGGTGGAATTACTCATCTGCTTTCCGGAAAAGAGCTGTGGGTAACATTAACCTCTCAGCTGCTGCTGTAGGGAACCACGGTTGAGCCATAACTGGATGGTTCAGGATTTGAAACAAGCTCTTGTCTAGGCCATTACATACTAAATGAATCCAACCCTGCCTCCAGCGTCAGAAAAGAAGAAACTCAGATTTCTTCACTAAAAATTCTCCTTCTACATTAACGTTTCATACCTTTAGGGGAAATATTGTTTTGTCTTTCTCTTTCTTCTAAAATTAGAGAACGCTTTTTTGGATATTGATATTTGAGGAGAAGGGCAGAGGGAAAAAAAAAGCTTTTGCTGAAAGAAAAAAAAAATAACCCTTCCTAAAAATCTAACAGTTCCTAAAGCCCCTTTCCCCTTATAGAATAAAGGGAGCAAAAGAGGCTCATGATCTATACAGCAGATCCCAGGAAACTGTTTTTGTTCATGGTTATCTGGTCAATAGCTCAGGCGGTATAATTTTCAAAAAATGGATGTTGCAATAGTAGCAATTCAAATTAATGAGTGTATTTTTAAACTCTTTAAAAGCTAAACCTGAAAGCGTAGTTAATAGCTGATTGGCCTCACAGGGCCTTCAAGCCCATATTTTGAATATTAAACCTTGTCAGGATGGCAAACGAATAACTTGGACTTGTAAAATATAGGAAATTTAAAGCCAAAACCAGAGCTTTATCCTAATTTACCTCATTCTTCTTCTCTATCATAAATATCCTAAACTGCTGGAGGCATGTGCAGATCCAGTGATTTTATGCACGGCATACTCTAAGACACAGCACCCCGGCGATTAGGTGACATTTAGATGAAGCATGTGCTTACGACTCCTTGTGGTTGTTACTTTGAAAGACTTTGTGGAATTTTAGAAGGGAACGATAGAAAAGCAAACATCACTTTGGTCTTTGTACATATATTAAGCATTTAATGTATTGACATTCAAGTAGATCTTATGGGCTTATTTATAGTTTATAGAAGGGTTTTTAGAATAGCCTTTATAGTTTCCATGAGAAAACTTTAATGCACAAAAGGACAAGGAGATTGACCCTACTTTTACACACTTCCTTTGATGGGGGTGTGGCAGCATTTACCACATGGAGGAAAGGTAATACAAGTAAGATGATTATAAACAAATGCTTTGAAAACAGAGCCAATGAAACCAGCCTGTTTGTGAGGCCCAAGGTCTTATATTTTACAACTCAGTCTATAAGGATAGCTATGTAGCTGCTTTTACTAAACTGACTATGAATAGGTGCTGAAAAAGAGCACTGTTGCTACAGACTTTAGTGTCTTGGTTAAGATACCAAGTGCTGTAGTTTCATTATGCTTTTTAGGAAAACCACTCAGTAGAGACCATGTGTGTGTCCCAATCCATTCAGGGAATGCATAGTGCTGTGGCAGAGCTGCAGGCAGGGTGAGATGGCTGCCTGTGCCACCCACACCAGAAATCCACTCTCTCTAGAGCACCCGCTGGGGAAGGGAGCATGCCCTAACGTCAAAATAACTGGCCTTCTAAGAAGTTCCAAGTAAACAGTTGGACCAGTTCAGTACTACTTCTACAAAAAGATTTGGAGGGGGGGAACACTTCACATATTACAAAGCACCTCCCCCAAGGGAAATAATGTCAATTTTTAAATTTATCCACATCCTGCCAAGCATCTGGAAATATATGGAACTCTCTAGATAATAAAAAGACAGCCTTGATAAAAGGGTTTTTTAAAAAATATTATTGAAGTACATGCAACCCCAACTCTTTCATTTATTAGCTGAAGGACCATGAGTAAGTCACTTAATCTTTCTGAGATTCAAGGTCCCTTTAACTGTAAACTGGTTATAACACTGTCACTAGCCCCCCGACGGTGGATGGAATCATTCAATGAGAAAACATGTCGACCTGGCCTAATAGGACCTAGAATGTCAGAAAGACTTAAATAAATGTTAGTACCACTCCAACACACATACACCACGCCTGTATACAGAATAATGAAAAGCAGAAACTGGGCCAAACTTTGAGTAACTGACTTGTTACTGTCAGATTCAAATTTTGGGCTATTAGAAGCAATACTGCAATTCATTTTGTTAGGCATAGGACTTAGTAAAGTTTTCTAATTAGTTCTTCACAATAAACTCTTAGAAATGAAAAAAAATGAAAAGCTATAATTCAAAATTTAAATAGATGTTTTCTCAGAGGTAGGGTTGCATGTAAATTTATTCTTTGGGCTTTTACATAGTTTCTCAATTTTCTACAATTGTATGTCTGTGTTTATATACATACGAATGTATGCATATACATACACACACACATAACTATACACACACACACATTTCCTGTGTAATCACAAAACCATGCTTTATAAAAGATATGGGCAAATGGTTTTAATTATAATAGTTTCTATAAGTATCTGTGTCCTTTTATAACCAGAACTATACAGGCTACTGAAATATTCTGAAAAAAAGAGAGGCGGTACGTCATCACTCTGTACTTTTAACACCATCAAAACATTGATATAGATGTCATACATAGTGAAAGCTGCACACCAACAATAAAAGAAAAAACAAAAGAACACCCTTTACTTCAAAAGACATTGCCTGATATCTGTTAAGGTCGTGATGATACACACCAAAGTTACCAGGGTCTTGCTTGTGTTTTATCCTTGAAGCCTCCTCAGAGCCTGGTACATCATGAGTGTTCAGTAAACTTGGAGGCTGGTACATTGTGGGTGCTCAGTAATATTTATTCAAAGAATATATGAATGTAACATGGGAGTGATGATCATAGTGGCTTTTCAAGATTTCTGTTTTGTTTATTAATGGAAAGACTTGGGCAAGCAACGTTCAAATGAATATACTCAGAATGAGACAAGAACAGTTGGCAATTAAGAAGGTGGAATATGTTAAGTGATTATTACAATATACAATTTTTCACGAAATCAGAAAAAGGTCTTTGGTTTTAAAAATTAAGAGATTGTCACATATGAAACACACTGAACCAATATTTGAATAATTTCTGGAAATAAATTAATCTCTTTACTGTGAAAAAGTATGAACATGTTTTAATTCCCAAGGGGATTTTTTTTTTTTTTTTGAGAGAGAACAGAAGTGCAATATAATGAGTAATGACAGGTATGTCTCCCCCCTCTCCTGTCCTCTTTGCCTCATTTTAAGATCTAGATCATAATCCAGAGCAGGCACTGTGCTCATTGGAGCAGTACTAACCCCAAGTGTCACTGCCCACCTGAAGACCCTCCTCCATGAACTCCAACCTGCATTCTCAGGCAAGAAGTTCTCAAGCTCAAAGATCCCATTTTCCCACAGCAGTGCAGGAACAGAACTCCACACTTGGTAAGTTCCTTTAGCTTTATGGATTTTGATTTTGACCCAGCATTACCACGGCAAAAATCAAAGAAATAATACATTACCCTCAAGTTTACTCTAAAGATTGAGGAAACAGAAAGGATGAAACTTGAAGACAACCCATTTCTAAATTGGAGCCCCATGTTCAAACCTACTAGACAAAAATGTAGGTGACAATGTCAAAGCTGGAAAGGTGATTTTACTTTGGTTTGTGCTAATTCTAATCATTTTCAAAATGTACAGAGAATTTCCTGCTCTGATTTCCAAAAAAATATCACCCCCACCCCCACTCCAGTACAAAACACAGATGTGTTAACTAAGATACATCATTTAAAAGATTCCTAGAATAGTAAAATAAAAAAGGACGATGATGTTGTTGCTAATACAGTTTTCACTTTGCACCATTGCTTTATGAAATCATCTCTCATCCTCAGGACAACACTGTAAGAGGCCCAACACTGTATGAGCCTCACATTTTAACTGAGGCTACTGAAGCACAAAGTAGACAGCCTAATGGGAGGCACAGAGCGGCCAAGCAAAGTCTAGGCCAGGGCTCTCTGGCCCCAAATCTCTTAAGAGCAGCCAATTCGTCACCTCTCAGGGGCTTCACATATACTGGTTTCTCTGCCTAGAACCTTCTCCCCCATCTCTCCATTGGCCCAACTCTTACTCATCCTTTAAAGCTCAGCTTGAATGTCACTGCCCCAGAAAACCCTTGTCTGACCTCTCAACCTAAAGTAAGTATCCTGTTATTCACAAGCTTAGTAGCTCATTCTTTCCCTTCAGGGCATTTACCTAAGTGTGAAAGTATGTATTCATTTGTGTGACGTGTGTAGTGCCCGCTTTCTGGTCTAGACTGTAAGCTCCAGACAGGCAAGGGCCACTTCTGCAAAGGTAATTATTGGATAAATACTTGTTGACCGACTCATTGACTGATAGAAGCATGACAATGATTTTCACAAGGTGAAGAGCTGTGGATCCTTCTGCACTTGCACTCTGCCTGTTCTAAAAATAGGAGGAGCTCTACTTTCATCTGTTTCTATCTTGAACTTCTTCAAAGATGTTTTAACAAAGTGTCAAGAAAAAAGAAATTTGGTAATGACTACTCCATGATGCTTCCCTATATCCACAGACCCAGGTAACCAATAAAGTGAAAGAAACACTTCTTACCAAAGAAACAAAGCACACACCAAAGGAAAATCACCTTTACAGCTTTGACATGGTCACCTACTTTTTTCATCTACCTAGCATCTGTTTAAGCAGACAACGTATCACAAATCAACAGAGAGAAAAACGACACCGCTGTGTCAGAATATAGATGTGAACCAAAATTCTGACCAAAGTCACTCTTCTTTCCAAAAGCTTCATTAACAGGAGCTTCCTCTTATCTATTTGTGCCATGAGTAAGACTGATAATGATTGGATAGGCATGTGCCATTTACATGGTAAATAAAAAACGAATAGCGTAACTGTATTTGAAGAATACCCACTTAATCCTGGAGTTCCCTGTATTTAAAAAAAAAAAAAAGTTTTAAAAAGTTGTCTGAATCTTTCCTTTTTTCTCCTTCTCTGAGGAGAACCCAACTTTAGGGGCTGATACCACATAGGCCAACAGGAAGTATGCCTCTGAAAAGACCCCTCAGGACCTCCTCCTACCCAAATGTTCCAAGTATTCCTACCTTCCCCTTCATGGAAGACTCGTTCCCACACAGTCTACCAGCTTCCAGTATAGAGTAACACAGAAAGTGATGATCAGTCTATAATGTTACATAGTCTGGATATATATAATTTTTTTTGCAGAGGGCTGGGATGGAGTCTCGCTCTGTTGCCCAGGCCGGAGTGCAGTGGCGCCATCTCGGCTCACTCCAAGCTCCACCTCCCGGGTTCGCGCCATTCTCCTGCCCCAGCCTCCCAAGTAGCTGGGACTACAGGTGCCCGCCACCACGCCCGGCTAATTGTCTGTGTTTTTAGTAGAGACGGGGTTTCACCATGTTAGCCAGGATGGTCTCAATCTCCTGACCTCGTGATCCGCCCGCTCGGCCTCCCAAAGTGCTGGGATTATAGGCGTGAACCACCATGCCTGGCCGTATAGTCTGGATATTTTAAGGACTAAGTAAAGTGATTGCACTAATTAGAATGGATTCTAATTGCACTGGTGTAAAGTAGCAGGGTGTATACGGGACACAGCACAATTCAATTGACATGTAATGGTAATATCACCAACCCCAGGATTGAAAAGGATTCCCTTTTTTAACCAAAACAAGCTTTTTGACATGGAAACATGGCACCCTAATCATTCTGCCATGGGAAGGCAGCCTCACCTGTTACGTTTCCCCCTAAATATGAAGTGAGTCAGATCCCCACCTGTGACTTTAGATCTCCCTCTGGGTCTCAATAGGAGTGACACATCACAAAAAAGTACACACTTCCATAAAATAAGTCTGAAAATCAACAGATTTACAAAAGACTAGAAATCTCACAGCATTTCTTTCACAACACTCTGACTTAGAAAAAGGGCATTTCAAGCTCCAACATTATTTCACACAGAACTTATTTTGATGAAATAAGGAGATACTTGCAATATGGAAGCAGCTGGACCAATTTAGAGATTTGGCATCTGAATTGATGCTAGACTCATTTAGATAATTTTTTTTTTATTTTTCTTACAGGGAATATTTATTAAAAAGTCACTTTTGGAAGGTAGCATATTACTGACTTCCAACCCAAGTATTCAATAATTTGATATAGATATATAAAAAACTCAAGAAGCTTATTAGTCTCTATATTTACTTTTAGAAAAGATTACCCATTTATCAGAAAATTTAAAAATAAACAAAGAATTTGTTATATCAAAATCTACTAGTTAATTCTTAAGAGACCAAATTTTTATTTTAATTGTGAATAGTTGAAGCATGATATTTTACGTCTTCTGTATAATGAGATTTTAACTCCATAAAATTTAATTTTTATTCAGTATTATACTAGGTTGCAAAAAAATCCAAACACTAACATTTTCCACTGGATGATTAAAGTCATTAAATTTTGTTTCAAGGAATGGGTAAACATAGATATGGTATCTGTTATGCTTCCTTTGGCTGCAAGTCACAGAAGTTCCCAACTCAAATAAATGTGTTACAAAATGAAGGTGCTTTTATCCCATAGCATAAGAAGTCCGAAGACAGGAAGCCTCAGAGATAGTTCCATCAGGGCCCTACCACTGGGCTCTGATTGTCCCATAAAGTAGCTTTATCATCGGTCAAGATCCTCACATGGTTATAAGATGGCAGTGTAACTCCAGTCATTTTATCTAGACACACCAATATCAAAAGAAAGAAGAGAGGCTCTTTACCCTTTATAAATGTTTAAAAGCCAGTAAACCTTTCCCAGAAAACCCCAAGCAAACTTTCCTTTCCATCTCATTGGCCAGAATTCTGACAAATTTTCATGCTGAAAATGACTACTGGTAGAGGATGAAAGTGATCATTGGCCACTACTATTAATTTTAACTATGCAATGAGTTACATTCTGTCTCTCAAAAAGATACGTCAGAGTTCTAACTCATGGTAGCTGAGAATGTGACCTTATTTGGAAACAGGGTCTTTGTAGATGTAGTGAAGTTGAGGATCTTAAGAGAGATCATCCTGGATCTTCCATAAACCCAATGACTGGTGTCCTTATAAGAGAAAGGGGAGGGAGAGCAGAGATACAGAGAAAGCAGCAGTGTGAAGATGAGTGACACATTTACAAGCCAAGAAACACCAGGAATGACAGCAACTACCGGAAGTAGGGGAGTGGAGACATGGACGGGATCCAGAAGAAAAGAGAAGAAACAGAAGCCTCCAGAAGAAAACAATCCTGCTGATACCTTAATCTTGGATTTCTGGCCCCCTGAACTGTTGAAAAGTACATTTTTGTTGTTTTAAACCACCCAGTTTGTGGTACTTTGTCATGGCAGCCCTGGGAAACAGACATATGGGATGGACTGTCTGGGGCTGGACAGTCTTCCTGAAGCATATGACTGTGTGGAAGATGGAAGTTATCATGAACAAAGCTGGTAAAGGCAAAGGGAAGCAACTCAGGATGTCTGGCATAGACACCTTCCTGACTGTCAAACCCCAACCATTCATAAAATCCACTTTTTAAGTAAACTTTATTTTAGAATAGTTTTAGATTTGCAGAAAAATTACCGAGATGGTACAGAGAATCCCCATATATCTCACACTCAATTTCCCTGATTAAAACATCTGCCCCATTATATTTACATGTTATACAATATGTGAATGTTACATCTTACATATATGGTACGTTTGTTACAATTAATGAGCCAATATCTATACAGCACTATTAATTAAAGCCCATAGTCTACTCAGATTTTCTTATTTTTATCTAATGTATTTTTTTCTATTCCAGGACACAATAGTGGCAATGTCCATAAAACCAACTGGAATTTCACCTGTTTTTTGTTAAATTTCTATGTAAGATGAAGCAATATAATTATAAAGATGATCAGAAAATTTGTGTATTCACACATTTTCATATAAAGGAAACATAAGTAGACTAGGTCCACCAAAAGACTACAAACTACAAATAAACGAAATGTGAGTTGATGAAAAAAATAAACTGTTTTTCAAGAATAGCCCAAAGATAAGCCCATAATAACCTAGTACATACCATGACACAATAGAATAATCAACATCAGAGCTACAACATTTCTAAATCAAAAATCTAACAACTCTTCCAAGATAATGATGCCAGAAGCATGATGTCAAATGTTTACTCCCCGTCCCTAAATGGGGCAATTCTGACAGTTACGTGTTCAACACTCTGTTCTTCTCACTACAGCTTCTCCCTTGCTGATCTCATCTCCTCTTAGGACTTCAAGTTTGACCTCTGGGTGGAGGACTTAGATCTTTATCGTCAGTCCCTAGCCTCTGCAATCCTCCCTACTGCCTGTTGATTATTCCATCTGGAGGTCAACAAACTAAAACTGAACTCATCTTTTCCCCCAGATCAAGTAATTGGAGAAATACTTCTCTCAGTATTAACAATAACTGAGCGTTAAACTTCAAAATCATTTTTTTATTCTTCTTTGCCTGCACTCAATGTCTGATTATATACCAGCATGCCAATTTAAAGTGTCTCTGATCAGCTGGATTCAGTTTACAGGTTCTCAAACGATGAGCGGAACCAGTGTCATCAACCCACCCCATCCCACCCCCAAGACCTCAGCATCAGCCAACAAATGCCCCCTCTTTAGATGTCTAAGTTTTAGCACCACAAGACCCCTTCACTTATCTAAATTTTAGGGATGGCTGCTTCTTGCAGTCGCTACCTCCTAATACCTTAGAGGAATGTTTCTCAGCCTCCGCATTATTGACATTTCAAGTTGCATACGTTTTTGTTATACAGACTTGTCCTGTGTAAAGATGTTTAGCAGTATACCTGTCCTTTACCCATTAAATGCCAACAACATCTCCCCACCAAATTGTGACAACCAAGAACATCTTCAGACATTGCCAAATGTTCCCTGGGATGGCAAAATTATCCTGGGTTGAGAGCCACTACCTTAGACTTCACTCTTTATTACCTAGTTAATAATCCTTTCCATTATCTAGCTACTAATTTTATACCTAGTTAACATTTCTTTATATTTTCTGTATGTAAATAACTAACTGGAGTTTCTATCTTCTTTCTAGACTCACACAATGCTCTGTAGTAACAACTCCTGAATTAGCCCTTTTATTTTTATTTTCACCCTTGTCAATTTAAGGCCCCATTATCCTATGTAGTCATCTTGTAAGCCATTTCTCTGCCTTCCATTACTCCACATTACAATGCATCTGAACTCCCACACACATCCCTGATCTAGTTTTCATTAAGTTTTCTTCAAGTCTGTTGCTGATATATTGCAGAAGAAAATTCAGCCTCTTTATCTCGGTCTTCAGAGACCTCCAGGAATCATAGAATTTACCTACAATTCCAAAGATGCTATTTACTAGCTCTGTGTCTGAGATGTTGATGATCTTTTCTGAGCCTTGATTTTCTTCTCTGTAACACATAACTACTTGCCTTGTTAGGGCTGTTGTAAGATTACATAGGATAAAATGTAATGAAGCAGGTAGAGTTCAATAAATGGTATATTGTATAATAATTATTATTATAGTTTCCATCATTATTAATATAAATAGTTATGAGTACAGAATAGAGGTTCAAAAATAAATTTTATTTCCTGTGGCAGAAGACTGCTCCTCTTCTTTTCTAACATGCTAACAATTTTTAGCTGGACACATGGTCACCAAACTAAAGACTATTCCCTTGCAGCTAGATGTAACCAGGTGACTATATTTTAGCCAGTTAGATGTGAATAGAAGGGGTTGATAATGCAACTTTTGGGTCATGTCCTTAACAGGAAAGGGCTTGTATGCCTCTTTATTTTTCTTCCTGCTGACTGAAATGTATGTGGGATGAGCAGTGCTGGAAAAGCCATCTTGAACAACTAGATGAAAGCCATACATTGAAGGTGGTAGACCAACAAGCTAGAAAAGGCCTGTGGTAAATAAATCATGCCTAGTAGCAAGACTGAAACAACTTGCTGCCTTATTTAAGCCACTCTTGTTTTGAGTCTCTGCATGACAGCACCCAAACCTATATCTTAACTAGTACTTTTTACTCTTAATTTCCTTTATTAAATATGCCTCTCATAATTTAGCCTCAACTTGCCATTTCCTTAAAAATCCCACTGTGGTTTTGCTTTCACAGATTAGAAAACTAAGAAAGAACAAGATATATCATCCAGGAACAAGACAATTCTCTCCACAATGGCTATGAACAGATTCCTTCCTCCCGGAGAAACCAATACTTTATATTTTAATTACAAACGGCTTCTTCAATATCTCAATGTTTACCTTTTCTCTCTCTCTCTCTCTCTCTCTAGAACAGTGAATTTTTTTTGCTCCAAAATTGTCAACTGAGATGAAAATGTTAATATTTTGCTGTGTCACTGTCACACAGAAAATAAAGGCACCAAGTGAGTATCAGGACTTAGAACAGGAAAAGGCCACACAACTTTTTCTTAAAGGAAACAACTCAAGGCTTTTTTTTTTTTTTTTTTTTTTTAAGTCAGATAACCTGATCCATGGAAATGATGACTAGATAATGTGAGGGTAAAACAGAGTTAAATTCACTGCAGAAAGCTATGGACTATCACTATATGTGAGAATTTCTATGGAAAGGCAGTGCTTTTGTATTTGGGCAATGAAATTCCCTCTGGGACCTACCCATTCATCGAATTTAATAAGCATTCATTGATCATGAATGGGTATCTTTGTAGGCAGACTTAAAACATAATGCCAAGTTTTAGTCAAAACCATCTCTACAGATTTTTTCTTTCTTGCTAAATTTGCCTAGAGTCAGCAAAAGAAGGCAAAATCACTTTCTTTGTGCTAAGACTTCAGAACCATACTTATTGATGCCCCCACTCACTCATGCCAACTCCAACTGCTGATTTAAGAATTACTTGAATAGTAGTTGAATAACCAACCACATCAGTATACATGTATCCAGAGAAGAAATCTAGTGATTCTCAAACTGCATATACTCAGTTTGATATAATCCCACTTTTTGGCAAGTAACATTTCTGATATGAAAACTATTAAATTCATAGCAAATAAAGACTAACATATGTTAGTGTCCTTCTAATGGAACCTCCTTTCTTTCCTGATGAGGAACCAGAGCCCCAGAGAGGTCATGGAAGTCACCTAAGATACATAAGCTAACAGAAGGCAGAGTTTGCAGTGGAACTCAGGATCCTAAGTCTCACTACCGGGCTTTGGCCTCTATTCTCAACTGGTTTACATTCAAGATCAATAATGAAACATATTTAGGAATAAAAATGCATCAGAGTCCTTCCAATTACTAATTTGGTAATTGAAAAAGAATACAACTTTCTAATATTGCATAGTACAGGAGAGCCAGAGAGCCATACTTTACAGAGAAAAGACCTATACAATAGTAGCCAACTGATCTGTATTCTAGGCATGACTCTGCTAATAACTTTCTGTGTTGTCTTAGATAAATCTAGATAAGGTTAAATGAAAAGGCTAAATAATATTTGCAAGTGCCCCTAAAAGTCTCTGGTTCTAGAATTTTAGAACTGGGACAGAGATCACTGAATGTCCTGGCTTCACCCGGCAGTTTGAACTCGAAATGTACCTATATCCACTGTTTTCACACTACTTGGTAGTAAGATGCTAAAGGAAGTGGTGGAGAAATAAAAAGCCAATCCAATCATCTGAGTAGATTATTAATATTGCCCTCCACCTAAAAGTCCCTACACCAAATTGCAGGCCAAGAGTTATGAAGACTGGTCCCAAACTTACAACTCAGATCCTCTCCCTTCAGAAAAACAGTCAAACCATCCCACCACGTGGTCCATTCATAGTTTCACAAAGGCACCACCACCTTCCCTGCCTCTGTGTCTTCGCTGGTTTTTCAATAGCCTCTTTATTTCTATTAAGTGAAGTCCTAATTTTCCCTTCAGGGCTCAACATGAGCCCTACCTATGTCTCACTGCATCTGCCTAGTCCTCTGCAATCTCTCTTTTCTGACCATCTGTTTGGTCCTTAGCCACTTGGCACTTGGTCTTAGTGAATGCCCTCTGGCCAAACTAGATCAAAGTCTATTCCCTACAGGAAATATGACTTAAACCTATTTTTATACCTAGTGCAATAGCCTACACATAGCAGGTGCCCAAAAAATATTTGTTGTTGATCACAATGATAACAATGGTTCCCAAGGGTGACACAAGGAGGAAATGACAGAAAGGAACATATTAGGTGGGAAGGCACACATCCATGAAAAGGGGTGTAGCATGGTTGAAGAAATTCATTGGAAATTTTACAAGGGACGAAAAAATGAAGGGGAATGAAGAAAGAGGATAGTCATCAGGTTACTAAATAAAGTAGTGCCAATAAAGCTCACCATCTCTAAAGTACATTCCTTCCCTATACATTGTACCTATGTATAATTCAGGAGAACTCACAAAAATCTAGAATTACTGTTTTTTATTAGCAAAAGTATTATCCACAAGCTGAAAATATTTGATTATATAACATTAATAAATTATAAATGTCTTTTCACTACAATTTTTCATGTGTTGATAAAAGCCAAATGGAGTCTTCTGCCCTTTGCTGCTGGCCACATCTTCCCTCTAGAAGTCATAAGCACAGGCTCTGGAGTGGGGGTTAGGCCTAGGCCATCTATTAGGTTGGTGAACAAGTAATTGCCGTTTTCCCATTATTTTCAATGAACCGCAATAACTTGTGCACCAAGCTAATAACACCTTTTGCTTACTCTAGCCCAAGTGGTAAAATAGCTTGAATTGGTTAGTTGATTTGGAAGTTGCCTCTGGTTCTAAATATCCCAAAAATGTATACACATCCCCCCCACAAAAAATGTTAAGGAAATCCACTACTTTCTTGGGCTTTTTTTCCCCAACTAACCAAAGTGCAGCAGCTCCCTGTTGCTTGGGAGTATTCTGGCCTAGTAGTTCCTAATCCTGGCTGATCAAAAAAATCACCTTCGGAAGCTCCAAAAAAACACACACAGATCTTCCTGCCACACATTCAGATACTGCAGTCCTCACTGGGGCATATGAATATATATCATTGTAAATATCCCAGGTAATTCTGACACGTGGCAGGTTTGAAAAAGACTGGTCTGTATTACAGTTTTAGCCTCTTAGTTTTCTAGCCTGTAAATGTTCCTGTTTTATGACTTTCTTTTCCTTACTTTTTGTCTTACAAAGGAGTCTTCATTTCATTGCCCAACTATGAATGTTGGCTTCAATTACTTCTTACCACAAAGCATTTACATAGGTTCCTCTGTGAATTTTTTCCTGGCTGGCAAATTTCTAAGGTTAAAGAGGTCTTGACAATTACAACTTGGGAAGATGTCATCTCACAACCTCATCATTCTGTACTACATATCAGTCATGACTTAAATGGAGCTACAAGACTTTTGAGTATACCTTCTAGGCACTTCTTAGACTACTGAGTAGAAGTTATAACTCAGGCTTTCATGAGTTTAATTTCCACAAAATATAACCTTTCATTTCAACTGGCTTCCAGAAAGAAACACACACCAAAAAAGTGCTCTAACAGTGAATCATTTGGGTTATAAGAGCTTTCTCTGATAACTTCAACTTGATCCTGACTAAATAGAGGCAGAAGAGAGCAGTAATGAAGAAGGGAGCTTTGTTATCAAGCACTCTAGTTTCAGATCCTATGTATTAGTGAGGATTTTGACAAGTTACTTGACTTCTCAACCCTTCATGTCTTCATCTAGAAAACAACTAGATCTTTTTAAACTCATCTCAGAGAACTGTCTTGAGGATTTAATGAGATAGTCCATGAAAGTTGCTGACATATAGTGAACACTCAGTAAATTTTTTTTAGTTTCCTCTTAGGCATAACTTCATTGATTTTGCTAAATTCAATCAGACTTATTATTATAATGGTTTTAATATTTGCTAAATTAAGCTATTTTTGAAACCTAAATCAAGTTTTGTAAACTTTTGCATATGAATCTTAACTATTTCTATGCTTTGTAATTTGTACATCACTTAAGTTTTCATGACTGGTTCCTCACATGTTTTAGGAGAAATCAATTCCACTGTCTTACTACTCATAAGCTTTTTTTTTTTTTTTTTTTTTTAAACAATTACAATTCACTGAAAGCCTCAAGGGTAGAAACTTTTGCATTTCATGCACTCAATAATTTGATCAAAGACATCACCCAACTGATTGGAAACAATATGTAACCAAAATTTAAAGTAACCCATTTTAAAACATTTTAAGATGATTAAACATTTAATATGATTTCAGGACACTCAAGTTGATATGCTCAACTTGACACTCAAAGAGATGCTCCAAAGTTTCCAACATTTCTAAAATCAGTTGTATGAATAGCAAAGACAGAAAGTATGTACTACTCTGTGGAAGGGTTTTCTTGTTTCATTTTGTTTAATTCAACCTCAGCTGATTTTGGGATATCAATTATTTTAAATCTGTATGTACAACATATTTATAAATTTTGAAAACTATAATTTGCATATCAATTGGTACAATACCACAATTGGTAGAATATCAGTTTGGTTGGGAATAATTATTAAATATATGCACTATATATACCACAAATTAATTCCAAGTAATATATACCACAAACTATACCACAAATTAATTCCAAGTAATCTTTGCTCCATAGAGTTCTTAATTTAGTAAGATCATTTTTATGATTTTTTTTATCATTTTAGTTAAATCATTTAGTTAAATCATTTTTATCATTTTAGTTAAATCATTCAGTTAAATCATTTTTACCATTTTAGTAAGATCATTTTTATGATGATTCAGTCCTCCACCAGCATGTGGCAAAAACAAATAATTTCATCATTATATCTGAATTTTAAACTGAATCCACGGTAGCATTTATAACAGTGTCAAATATTTTATCCTCAACATTTCCAAACTTTTACCTTTATTCCATAAATTGAATGAAAATAATGAAAGCAGCACTGGAATTTGCTTAATTGACTTTTCTATTTGAAGCATCTAATGACACTTCCATAAAACTAGCACCAGTAAATATTTACAAAATCCTTCTAATACAACTAACACATTAATGGCTCTTGCTTCACTTCTTGCACACAAAAGAACGAAAATAAATGTGCTAAATTAATTCAGGAAAACAGCCATTTATTCCAAATGACAGGATAGGCTTTACAGAGTGATGGTGAGGGTACTTTCTGCAGCTACATGTGTTAAATCATCCTCTTCATATCCAGTCTTCTGACCAGAACTGCTGGTTTCTCAGCCAGCTTCTGATGCTCCTTCAGCAGATTTGTGTCTTTGGTTTTTATGTGGTTAACTGAGACCCCTATAACCCCCCTAGTGGATGGTAAATATCAATAAGCATTTTATACATAATTCCTACTTATTATCAATCACTTGAGAAATCAAAATTTTCATTAAAATATATTTTTTAAAACTAATTGGTGCCAAATGAGTCTATTTAAAATTTTTTTCAGATTGTTAACAACAGAACAAATAATGACAAACTGATCCTCAGATTTGTGGCCATCTGTTGATCACTCCTTTGACAAATGAAGAGAAATTATAACTCCAGGCTTTAATGAGTTTAACCTTCCCCCAATTTTTTTTTTTTTTCATTTCACTTAGCTTCCAGGAAGAAAGATAAACCAAATAAGGGCTGTAATTGTAAACCATTCAGGTTGTAAGCTTTCTCCAGTAACTGAAATAATTCTGTCTGCATAGATAAAACAAATACTTAAGTACAGATTCACACCATGCAGGAAATGACCAAATCACTATAGCAGTAGTATTCAGATTAAGGTCTACATGCACTACGGCAGGACTCTTCAAGCTCTACTATGCACACACATTTCATCTACACATAGTGTATATTTCCCACGATTCCTACCGGCCCAGCAAGCTGGTGGCCTGAAGGTTTTACGCACCTGGCACGCATGAGCCACAGCCCAACTAGTTGAAAAGCAAAGCAGTCAGTAGGAACAGCAGCATCAAGAACTTTCTCCACCACCACTTAAGATCAGAAACAATTAGCTATCCTCATCTGCTCATGTCCAAAAGGGCTTTATTTTATCAGAGACCATACTGTCATTGAAGGAGACGTGTTACTTACCTTGCTTCCGGAGACGTGTTACTTACCTTGCTTCCAGAAGGGGTTGGGAAAACCGAGGCAGGTTATTAATAGTTATCTTCCTGGCTTATTCACAATTTAAGGGAAGGGTGTTGCTTACTGTACACGCACCTCACACACTAGTGAATGAGAACATGGTAGAACTCAACCTGGCTTATTTTTAACCTGACATTAATGATAATGACTTTAAAAATAAAATAATACTGAATAAATGCTAAAACAGACAAAATGCCAAGATATAGGCATAAGTTAGGACCATCCTGGAGAAACAATAACATGGTAATTCTATCCTTTGCATACATGTTTTGTCATAGCAATAGATAGTAGCATATGTCTAAAAAGGAAAATTGCCAATTTCTATCTGCCAAGAAGACAAATCAGATTCAGAAATCTGATCAGCTAAATATGCAAATGTCCTCAGAATTAACCTTCCCCCCAAACCCAAACCTTACTTTGACAAAATAATAATTTTTAAAAATGAGTATCCTGGCCAGGCGCGGTGGCTCATGCCTGTAATCCCAGCACTTTGGGAAGCCAAGGAGGGCGGATCACAAGGTCAGGAGATCGAGACCATCCTGGCTAACACGGTGAAATCCCATCTCCACTAAAACTACAAAAAATTAGCCGGGCGTGATGGTGGGCACCTGTAGTCCCAGCTACTCGGGAGGCTGAGGCAGAAGAATGGCGTGAACCCGGGAGGCGGAGCTTGCAGTGAGCCGAGATTGCGCCACTGCACTCCAGCCTATGGTAGTAAGAGAAATAGGCTGAAACAAGACATGGTTGGCTTTTTGCCTCTATATCTACATGTGCATGTGTCTGTAGCATTAACTTGACTTTTCCCAGTCTAAATTTTCTAAATTTCCACCAATAATAGGCTTGGAAACTAACTCAGTTTGCTCAGTGCATTGTGAGAAGAAAAGCTCCTTGTGAGAAATATCTGTTCTGTAGAAAGAAACCCTATCCCATAACAAGAAAAATTCATAAAATAAAAATACACCAGTAATACACTCATGCTAATTCTTGAGCCCACCAAAATTATTGAAAGACATTCTTGACTTATTATAATTATTTGAGAGGGGAATTATTTAAAAATAGTCACCTGTAGGAAGGCATTATCTATCACTGAGAAGTAAAAAAAAAATACAGTAATACATCTTTAATCTGTCAGTGTGATATTCCAAAAGATGACATTTTCCCAGATAAAACTATTTATTTGCTCAAATCTTAATCCCTTAATGGCATTATATTATAAAACAAATATACCAGACCTAATTCATTCTTCTTTTAATGGCACAAGATAATAATTCTATTGCAACACAGTTTGTTCCTAAAATAATGGCCTGAACTATTTAGTGTCATATTTTTTTCTATAAAGTTCTTTCTCAGCTGGTGTTAGTTTTTCTTTGATGTTATTATACCTGAGGTCCTGAGCTAATATTTTCATTTCACAAATATCTGGGTTAGGCTCTGGGTTAGTGCTTTCTTTATTAATCCTATGAAGAGAAGTACATGAGTTTTATAGAAGATAACCCATTCATTCTTTTACTTACTTATGTGTTCATAGCTTTGTCACTGGTAATTTCTGTGACAGAAATCTGACCTTCAGCTATGTGGGAAGTTTACACAATAGATTCTCCATAACAATTGCCTTCCCATGGAGAAGTGGAACTAGCACATCTTCTTTACTTTCTTTTTAGATGCTTTATACTCATTATCTAATCAGTCATCTCCAAAACTTCATGTGAAAAGTTAGTGGTAAGTTGTTAGAAGACAGACAGCTGAGAAATAATGGAGCTGGGATTCAAATCTAAACCTGGAATAATCCAAGCCAGCACTCCCTCCCTTAGGTAATGCTATTTCATCCAGCTGATTTCTCTATTTTCCCTCTTTTCTGTATCACCTTTTGAAACTCTGTAGGCAAAATATCAGACACAAAAGATACAGGTTGAGATAAAATATCGAATTACCATCAGCTTGAAAACTATAATGACTGCCAATATGTTTAATGCTTTCAAAATCTGGACTTTTATTTAAAGTGAAAAAAAGTTTTTCCAACTTGATTTTTCAAGGAGGTTAGGGCCTTCTTGATTTCTTAATTAATTGACTTGCTGGCAGGAGTGGTTTTGGTTTTGATTTTGGTTTTGGCTTTAGAGTATAGGGAGAATGGACGATTCTAAGATCCCCAGAGGCCCAGAGAGGGACAACAGCCAAAAATGCCACTTGGAAAGGTTCCCAAGCTGCTGCCTCATTAATAGCCACCCTGGAATGAACAACCAGGGCTCTCATGGACAAGTCACATGAGCAGATGGTCTACCTGATGGCAGAGGTGTGGTTGACACTTCAGTGAAAGACACACACAATTGGTGACCATAATGGCAGGAGCCCAGGTCAGTGACATCCATGGATACTGCGTCTTGTTGGTCCCAGCTTTGAATCACTTTCCCAAGTGTTCTTTGATTTCTCGTATCATCATGATCACTGAAATAAAAAATTGCATCACCCTAAAATACTTTAGATTCTTGGTATACATGCCAGACCAGACCAGACAAATCCAAAAGTAGAGTCAGGGTTTTGAAGCCTGCTGGGGATGTTTTTCCTGGAGAACATGCCTATTTTAATTGTGCACCATTTGTTTTGTTTCTGTAATAAATCTTCAGATGCTATTTTTGCACGCTGTATTTGGAGAGGATATATTTCTCTTATATGGAACAATTTTACTTCACTCAAGTAAGAAGTTATAATGGTGAGTTCTTGTTACATATATAAAAAATAAGCCTTTTAAACTTTATTATACGCATCAGGATTTGAGTTGCAATAGGCTGGAATTCTTCAGAGCAGCTCTCTGAAATCTTATATAAATAACATCTTTGGAACTCTAAAAGGAAGCATTTAAATACTATCTCCTGTTTGTGTACATTTCATAGTTTTGAAATACTTTGACAATCATTAACACTTATTTAATATGCTATAGAAAGAAGTGCATTTTAGAAAAAGGGGAAAAAATATAAGCAAGTCTCTAAGAAGTCAAGCAATAGATCAACTTTTGTGACTGTCATGAGCCAGGGCTCCATCTCTACCTCCAGATTGGTGTTTGTGCTCTGAAGTACTAAGTAGTCCCCCAAATTTGTGTCGGGGACCACAGACACTCAGAAGAGAGTAAAGCTCTTGTGATCTTTTATCTATGAAAACTGGCAGGCCTTAGAAACTGACCAAATATAAGACATGCAAGGATCAAATTCAAGGGACTACAAGTCCCACGTTGTATTCTTATTTTTCCCTTAGTAACAGGAATTTCCCAACTCTAGATTGTAGTTTTTTTCTCTGAAGCTTGAAGTTTCATGAATGCAAACTGATTTAATGCATCCTTCATCATTTAAAATGTAAATACTTCCAAGAGATGTTGCAGTCATAAAGATATCAGCATAAATTAGCATTATGAGAGATTAGACAACACATCACCTAGGAAGGCCCAAAGGGAGGGGACAAAAAAGATGTGAGTTTTGAGGTTGTTAGTTGCAGAAAGCACAGACTGGTTAGCTGCACATCCAATAATACCATGTAATAGTGAGGGTAGGGTGTTCCTCTAGGTAACCAGAAAATAGCAGGACACTACTGTGCCCATAATGAAACTCTAAAAAGGAGAAAAGATGAAAGGCAGAGTATTAAGAGGAAGTTTAAAGCAAATTTCTACCTATCTCAATAATGTGGTCTGCACTTTGGCCTATATACTGAAAGCAGGAGAATCTTAACACATAATTAGAGGAAGCCCGTATCACTGTAGGTCTTTACCAAACAAAGATATTTGATACCTCCTAAGTCTATTTTCTTTGCTTCCCCAATACGTGTCACTGATCTGATTACTCTGGAGATTAACGCTAAAATGTGCTATGCTGTTTTCAGCAAGATCTGAGTATTACTTAAACAACAAGGTATTAGCTAATGCCAAACCAAACATACCAAGCCAGAGTTGTGCCTGCTCCACAGCCACAAATACTAAAAATAAAGATGTGATATTATACCTAGAGTTACTTTGACCAAGTGCATATTTCTTTACAAAGTATTTATCCAGTCTAATGAAGAACAAAGTCAACTGGAAGATGTTCATACTCTGAAAAGCATTTTATTACATGGGGTAATGCAGAGTATACGGATAATCCACGGGCCTTTGGGAAAAGTGAAAATTCCATAGAAGGAGTTAGAAAGGCCTCTCAACCTCTTCCCTGCCTCTCTTTTTGTAGGACCAGCCTGTCTTCCTCCTTCTATAGTCCAGCCACTTGATTTCTTACAATTCCTTCAACCAGTAATGCTTTAAAGTATACCTGGAAGAGGCGTCCTCCTTCTGTCATTCTTTACTTGGCCAACTCCTAACCATCCTCAAGTCTCAGCTTGGTCATTTGTTCAGGGAAGTCTTCAGGGACCTCCTACACAAGATTCCTTGTGTAGCTCAGTGTTCCCGGAGCAAAACACTCATCTCATTTTATTGTAATGTTGGCGTGGGCTTTCTTGGCTAGATAGCAAGTTAGGGGGTAAGGACCAAATCTGTTTGTTTTCCACTATAGGTCCTCATCACCAGCACAGCTCTTAGCATATACAGGACATGACAAAAATTATTTTTGAAAAAGTTATTTTGTTAATTAATTCAATATATAATTACTGAGCACCTACTAACACCTACTACTAGATCATCATTCTGGGTGTATTGTAATAACAAAATAGTCAATGAGATCTGCCCTCATAGAGTTTAAATACTAGTAGAGACAGCAGACGATGATCATAAAGAACAAGTAAACTATAAAGAATGTCAGGAGGTGGGAAGCACTACAGGAGAAAAACTTGAGGAGGGTTAAGGGGGTTAGGAGTGCCCAGGGAAAATAGGTTGCAATTTTAGATGCCATTAAGGCAGGCCTCATTGAGAAGGCGGTCATCTGAACAAAGACTCGAGGAAGTGGTGAGGGAGTAAATTGTATAAGTATCTGAAGAGAAAACATTCCAGCCCAAGTAAATGGACTGCTTTCCCTGGGATAACTGATGTTATTACATCCCTTCCTCATATCCTCACCATTGCAATCCCTACAAGATAAAGGACATGATCTGGTCTTTTTGCTCCTCCTTTGGCTGCCGAGAGAAAAGGATAGGTCCACTTCAACTGAAGCACATCATTTTTCTTCTCCTAGACGAATTCAGGATGTGCAAAAAAGGATGCAGCATAAATATGCATAACAGGCATTCCTCTATTTGACCATAAAAAGTCACTGTCTATGCTGAGAACCTTGGAGGTAGAGGAATAGCTGTGGGAATTTTAAAGCTCTCTTTATGCACAGTCCCATGTTTAATAACATACTAATTTAAGCAGAATTTATCCTTTGAAAAGATTATTTTAATTATTAAAACATCTTTTTTAATTACGGTAACTTCTTATAGAAAAAGTCCTCCACAGTTGAGGTGAACCAATAGACAGTTGGGATCAAGACTGTCTAGAAGTAACTAGAACACAGGATACAGACTAGATATCACAGGACAGGAAAGTGAAGACTAGAATAATCTGATTTCCAGACCTAGGAGTTTAAAATAGATTTGTTACAACATGAGGAAAGACTGAAATATTCAGCTCAGAGAAGAATATAACTTTTCCTTTATAAAAATAAGATTAAAAGTTTCTTAGGATGTTCCAAGTGTGTAGAAAATAGAGAAAAATAAAAAACAAAACCACTTATACAATCTTGGTAGCAGTAGTTCAAGTTAATGAGAAGCTAAGCCAGAGTAGAGAAAGTAAGAATAAAAATGAAGGCATGAATGACAGAGGTAAAACTATTAGGACTTAATGATATCCACAGAGAAGGAGACAAAACCGTCAGATGGTACTGAGGTTTGGTCTTAAGTTCACCAAATGAATGGTAGTTTTCTTACCAAATATACACAAGTCAAGAGGGAAAACTGGTTTGAAAAAAAGGGAAAGAAAATGATGAGTTTATGTTTCTATATGCTTAAGATCCTGGTGACAAACACAATGGATATTTCTAGGAGACAGAGAGAAATACGCAACAGGAAACTGACTGGCCAATAGAGATAGGAGTAAAGGCAAGATGGCCAGAGAGAAGAGTATGAAGGAGGATGACTGTAGAGAGTTTGGTTTGGGAATTAGAAAGTAAGAGTGATGTTTAAAGAGAGGAGTTTCAATGGAGCCACAGATGCCAAGTTAAAGAGAGTTCAGGAAGTGATGGACAGGTGGTTGGAAATGGAGGCTAGCTTCTCTAGAAGGTTGTTAATGAGAAGAGTGAGAAAAAGTGTTAAGTCAAGGGGTTAGAGATTCAAAGAAAAGTTTTTATGGTTGTTTTAAGATGAGAAAGAGAAAAGTATGCTTGTAGAAAATGAGGGATATAAGGAAACAATTGAAAAAGCAAGAGAGACATAGAACAACAGAAAGAACCTCACTCTGAGAGTAAGAGCTGCTGACTTTGATTTCTACCCTCTTACTATGGGAGAGGAGAGGAGAAAAGAAAAGTACAAGGAATGGGAACACAGACAAAACATGAGTTAGAAGGACTTTATGGTGATAATGTATATAATAGTTAAAAGAAGAAAATAACCAACAAAAATACACTGAACATCTGCTATGTTGGGTTATGTGGGGGATGCAGACATATACAAGAGGGGGGTCTCCCCTCAAAATAATTTAGGTTAATGGGTATACTCAAGGGCTGCAAACAGTAGGTGCTTATTACAGTATGAGTATAAAAATGGAACTATAGTGTGTGGACGGCGAGGGCAAGAGCTTATTGTAGACTGAATATGAAACTTGATTGTCTTAAAGTTCAAATCCGGAACACCATGTTGAGATTGTTTCCATTTCGGTATCAAAAGATGGTTACCATCAAAGTCATATTTCTAATCTTGCCTCCAGGACACAGGCTGGTTAGAAGGACATTCCCTAAAACCTTTTTCGGCTTTGTAGATGAGTACATCTATTTGAAGCTGACTTTGGACAATTAGAGGAGCTTCATTCAATGGAAAGAAGTGGAAATAATGTGTTAAAATAACATTTACAGCAACTTAGTAAACTTTAGTGATTTCTTTAATGTTTTATTTCTTAATTGACACAGATTATGTGTATTTATGGTATACAACATGGTATTTTGATATGTGTACACATTGTGGAATGAGCGACTCAAGCTAATTGACACACCTATTAGATGACTTACTTATTTCTTTTTTTTTTTTTTTTTTGAGACAGAGTCTCACTTAGTCGCCCAGGCTGGAGTGCAGTGGCGCGATCTCGGCTCACTGCAAGCTCTGCCTCCCGGGTTCACGCCATTCTCCTGCCTCAGCCTCCCGAGTAGCTGGGACTACAGGCGCCCGCCACCTCGCCCGGCTAATTTTTTGCATTTTTAGTAGAGATGGGGTTTCACCGTGTTAGCCAGGATGGTCTCGATCTCCTGACCTCGTGATCCGCCCGCCTCAGCCTCCCAAAGTGCTGGGATTACAGGCGTGAGCCACCGCGCCCGGCCATGACTTACTTATTTCTTTGGAATAAGAACTTTTAAGTCATTTCTTGTTAAAGTGGTACCATAAGAATTTGTTTCATTAATTTTGAAAAACAATTCATAGTTATCCTTGATAGGGACATTAAATGAAGAATGAAGAGACCTATCTATCACACGCTCTAAGGTCAGGAATAAGGAAGCTATTATATTATTTTAGTATAATTTTAAAATATGATTGGGAAGGGACAAGGTGGCTGACTAAACATAGCAGGGAGATGCCTCTCCCACAGAAAGAAACCAAAATACCAAGTAAACAATTACACTTTGAACAGACCTTTCGAGAGAAAACACCTAAAGTCAAAAGAGAGGTGATGCAGACACTGAAGCTGAAGGAGGAGGAAGTGGGTAGCCCACAGAGTCACTGAGCACCAGGACAGGTTGCTGGTACTGAATAGGTCCTCTGGAAGGGGTGAGTAAAGGAACTCCAAAAAGCCCACAGTTCCACCACAGACTTCTGGGATTCTGGCCACAAGAGATACTACAACCCCCATAGACATTTGAATTGGAGAGTAGGTAGAGGAAGAGCTTGATCTTGTGTGGAGCCCAGAAGCTTACGTGGGGCAGCTACAGCAAAACAGGACCACACCTATCCCTCTTCCAAGGCTCTCCATGTTGCTGACTGGCTGCAGCCCCAGCTGACTGCCAGCCAGGAGAGAGCAGGGCTACGTTTCCTATGGTACTGAGGTGCATCTGATCTGTATGCCCCCTTGTCTGCCAACCCTTCCCAAAACTGTCTACCTGGCTGCTCCCCCAGGAGGGTGTACACAGCTCAGCCTCCACTGCCCCCCACCCCCGAATGTTTTGCCAACAGCCTGAGAGTAGTTTGGACTCCTCAGCACAGCCAGTACTCAGTCCCGAGGGGCCAGAGGACAAAGCTGTGGGCGCAGTCCCAACTTTCTAGGATTCGAGCACACTACCCTGAGGGGTATTGAGCTAAGGTCTGTGGCCACAGCTTGAGCAGAGGAGGAGCCACCACTTTTGGGACACAAAGAAGAGTGAGGTGCTGGTTTGTGTGCCAGTGTAGGAGCCAGGCATCCCTCCCTTTGCAAGATTGGTCCAGGAAGGGTGTAGCTGTTGGCCAGTCATAGCTTCTGCCCAAGGAAATCACACAGCCCAGAACA
The DNA here is from genome assembly GCF_000951045.1 of Mandrillus leucophaeus. Taxonomy (NCBI): domain Eukaryota; kingdom Metazoa; phylum Chordata; class Mammalia; order Primates; family Cercopithecidae; genus Mandrillus; species Mandrillus leucophaeus. The sequence continues at coordinate 562,716 of NW_012104421.1, read as the reverse complement.
CCTCGAAAAGCGCAGTTATATGAGCACAAGAAGGCTTGGTACAAATCTAGCTGGGCGGGCCTGCTCCTAGGGAAGACACTAGAAGGAGACCCAGTCTGAAAAGCATGAATTAGGTGGACCCCAAAGTCATCAGCTGGACTAAAATCCCTGGGCTGTGGGCACCATACCAACTTCACATATGGCACCACCATCCTGCCCAGGATCATCTGCCTTTGACCCCTGTATCATCAGACCACTCACAGACACATCCCACAGCCTTCTTTGACCCCACCAAGCTCAGAGGACCAGCAGGTTCCTGGGGAGTTACAGGTTTTCTGGCACTCTAACCTTTGGCTCAGGCCACCCCATAAGAGGGGAGAGTGTAGCCCAACAAGGTCCCCCTTGGGACTAAGGAAATGCAAGAAAAATGCCAATGATTGGAAAAGGCTCCACCAAAGCCCAGGAATAGACTTGGGAGGGCAGGTATCTCTCACCCTCCCATCTCCCCCTCCCCAGAGCACTGCTATATATGCCTCAAGATATAAAAGAAGTATGTAAGAGACTATCTGCTGGCCTTACTCTTATGCACCATCTACTGGATTACAGCCTGAATTACATGAACAAACAAAAATTCCTTCAGCACCCAAGAGCCTGGGAAACCCAATGCGGCAAGCTATCTACAACAAAGAAGCCCATACAGAGCCTCAGTTCTCTGAAATCAGCCAGAAACAAAACCATTCAACTATACACAACACACCACAGTCAAGGCTTCAAAGGAAAAAAAGAATATAAAAACAAAAGGCCCCATGCAAGCAACAGCAATTTCAAAAAGGAAAAGAAACACCAGCCTCCTCAGATGAGAAGGAATCAGTGCAAGAACTCTAGCAATTCAAAAATTCAGGTTTTTTTTTTTTTTTAACGTCTAAAGGATTTCATTAAGTCCCTAGCAATGAATCCTAGCCAGATTCAAATGTCTGAAGCATAGACATAGAATTCAAAATCTGGATGGCAAAGAAGCTCAACAGGATTCAAGAAAAAAATGAAATCTAATCCAAGAAAACAAGTAAAACAATCCAAGAGTTGAAAGATGACCTAGCCATTTTAAGAAAGAAGCAAAGTGGACTTCTGGAGATGAAGAATTCACTATAGAAATTTTAAAATACAATTGAAAGCCTTAATAAGAGACTAGACTAAGCTCAGGAAAAAATTTCAAAGCTCAAAAACCAGTCTCTCAAATTAGCCCAGCAAGACAAAATAAAGAAAAATGAATTTCTTTTTTTTTTTTTTTTGAGATGGAGTCTCGCTCTGTCACCCAGGCTGGAGTGCAGTGGCATGATCTTGGCTCACTGCAAGCTCTGCCTCCCACGTACACGCCATTTCTCCTGCCTCAGCCTCCCAAGTAGCTGGGACTATGGGTGCCTGCCACTATGCCCGACTAATTTTTTGTATTTTTAGTAGAGACAGGGTTTCACCATGTTAGCCAGATGGTCTCGATCTCCTGACCTCTTGATCCACCTGCCTCAGCCTCCCAAAGTGCTGAGTGCCTCAGCCTCCCAAAGTGCCCAAAGGCGTGAGACACCACACCCAGCCAGAAAAATGAATTTTTAAAAATGATCAGAGCCTCCAAAAATATGGGATTATGTAAAGAAAACAAACCTATGACTCACTGGCATTCCTGAGAGAGAAGGAAAGAAAGTAAGCAACTTGGAAAATATATTTGAGTATATAGGCCACAAAAATTTCTCCAATTTTACCAGAGAGGTCAACATGCAAATTCAAGAAATTAAGAAAAGTCCTGTGAGATACTATACAAAATGACCACCTCTAAGAAACATTAAGTCGCCAGACTTTTCCAAGGTCAACATAACAGAAAAATCTTAAAGTTCATTAGAGAAAAGAGTCAGATCACTTACAAAGAGAACCCCATTAGGCTATCAGAGGATTTCTGAGCAGAAACCTTACAAGCCAGAAAAGATTGGAGGCCTATTTTCAGCATTCTCAAAGAAAAGAAATTCTAAGCAAGAATTTCATATAAAATCTTTTCCAGATAAGCAATCATTAAGGGAATTTGTTTCCACTACACCAGTCTTACAAGAGAACCTTAAGGGAGTTCTAAACATAGAAACAAAAGAACAATACCTGCTACTTCAAAAACACACTTAAGTATATATTGCACAGGCTCCATAAAGCAACTACACAGTCAAGATTACAAAACCAGCTACCAATATCAAGACAGGAACAATACCTCACATACCAATAGTAATCTTGAATTTAAACAGTCTAACAATCTGCTATCTTCAAGAGACCCATCTCACATGAACTGACACCCATAGGCTCAAACTAAAGGAATGGAGAAAGGTTACACAAATGGAAAACAAAGAAAGCAGAGGTCACTATTCTTGTATCAGATAAAATCAACTTTAAACGAACAATAATAAAAAAGAACAAAGACGGGCATTACATAATGATAAATGGTTCAATTCAACAATAAGACTTAACTCTCCTAAACACATACACAGCCATCATTGGAGCACCCAGATTTATAAAACAAGTACTTCTATACCTATAAAAATAATTAGACAGCCACACAATAATAGTAGGGGTCTTCAGTACCCACCTGACAGCATTAGGTCATTGAGGCAGAAAACAAATTAATAATGAAGTTCCACACTTAAATTCTATACTTGACCAATTTCACCTACTAGACATGTACATAATACTCTATCCAACAACCACAGAATATACATTTTTCTCATCTACACATGGAACATACTCTAAGACCAACCACATGCTCAGCCATAAAGCAAAACTCAGTAAATTCAAATAAAATTTGAATCATACCAAGCATACTCTCAAGACCACAGTGGAATAAAAATAGAAATCAGTAACAGGAAACACTCTCAAAACCACACAATTACATGGAAACTAAACGACTTGATCCTGAATTACTTTTGGGTAAACAATGAAGTTAAGGCAGCAATAAAAAAAAAAAATTTTTGAAATAAATAACAGAGATACAATATACCAAAATCTCTGGAATGCAGCAAAAGGAGCATTAAGATGAAAGTTCATAGTTCTAAATGCCTACCTCAAGAAGTTAGATCTCAAATTAACAATCTAAATTGCACCTAGAGGAATTAGAAAAACATGAGCAAATCATCCCCCAAGCTAGCAGAAGAAAGGAAATAACTAAAACCAGAGTAGAACTGAATGAAATACAGACTCAAAAATCCATACAAAGGACCAATGAAATCAAAAGTTTGTTCTGTGAAAGGACTGACAAGTTCAATCGACCACTAGCTAGGTTAACAAAGAAAAAAAGAGAGAAGACCCAAATAGCACAATCAGAAATGGCAAAGGTGATATCACAGCCAATTCCACAGAAATATAATGGATCCTCAGAATCTATCACAAACATCTCTATGGATACAAACTAGAAAACCTAGAGGAAATGGGTCAATTCCTGGAAACACATAATTCCCAAGATTGAATCAGGAAGATGTTGAAACCCTGAACAGACCAATCAATAATGAATTTTGAAACTGAATCAGTAATAAAAATCCTACTGACCAAAAAAAGCCCTGGACAAGATGCACTCACAGCCGAATTATTCTAGATGTTCAAAGAAGAGCTGCTACCAATCCTACTGAAACTATTCACAAAAATTGAGGAGGAGAGACTCCTCTCTCATTCTACAAAGCCAGCATTGTCCTGACACCAAAATGTGTCAAAGACACAACGAAAAAAGAAAACTTCAGGCCAATATACCTGCTGAACACAGACACAAAAATCCTCAACACAATACTTGCAAACCAAATCCAGCAGCACATCAAAAAGTTAATTCACCACTACTGAATAGCTTTATTCCTGGAGTACAAGATTTGTTTAACACACATGAATCAATAAATGTGATTCACCACATAAACAGATTTAAAATAAAAACCATATTATCATCTCAATAGACACAGAAAAAGCTTTCAATAAAATCCAGTATCCTTCAACAAATAAAACCCTAAACAAACTAGCCATGGAAGGAACATGCTTCAAAATAATATGAGCCGTCTATGACAAACCCACAGTCAACATCATGCTGAATGGGCAAATGCTGGCATCATTTCCCTTAAGAACTGAAAGAAGAAAAGAATGCTTATTTTCATCACTCCTATGTATTATAGTACTGGAAGTCCAGGCCAGAGCAATGAGGCAAGAGAAAGAAATAAAAGGCACCCGAGTAGAAAGAGAAGAAGTAAATAATCTCTCTTCACTGATGATGATTCCATACCTAGAAAACTCTAAAGACTCTACCAAAGGGCTCCTGGAACCAATAAATGACTTCAGTAAAGTTTCAGGATACACCACTGACATTCAAGCTGACAGCCAAATCGAGAATGCAATCCCATTTACAATAGCCACAAAAAAAATACTTAGGAATACATCTAACCAAGGAGGTGAATGATCTCTACAAGGACAACTACAAACACTGCTGAAATAAATCATAGATGACACAAACAATTGGAAAAACATTCCATGCTCTTGGACTGAAAGAATCAACATTGTTAAAATAGTCATACTAATGAAAGCAATCTACAGATTCAACACTACTCCTATCGAGCTACCAACATAATTTCTCAGAGAATTACCAAAACCTATTCTAAAATTCATACAGAACCAACAAAAGAGCCCCAAAACCCAAACCAATCCTAAGCAAAAAGAACAAAGCTGGAGACATCACATTACATGACTTCAAACTATATCACAAGGCCACAGTAACCAAAACAGCATGGTACTGGTACAAAAACAGACACATAGACCAAAGGAACAGAATAGAGAATCCAGAAATAAAGCCACACCCCTGCAACCACCTGATCTTTGACAAAGTCAGCAAAATAGGCAATGGGGAAAGGACTCTATTCAACAAATGGTGCTGGGATAACTGGCTAACCATATGCAGAAAAATAAAACTGAACCACTACCTATCACCGTATACAAAAATTAATTAAAGACTTAAATGTAAAAGCTAAAACTATAAAAATCCTAGAAGAAAACCTAGTAAGTAATCTTCTGAAAACCAACTTTGGCTAAATATTTATAACTAAGTCCTCAAAAGCAAATGCAACAAAAATAAAAATTGACAAGTGGCACCTAATTAAAGAACTTTTGCACAGCAAAAGAAACTATCAACAGAGTAAACAACCTACTAAATGGGAGAAGATATTTATAAAGTATGCATCTGACAAAGGTCTAATAGCCAGGATTTATAAGGAATATAAACAATTCAGCAAGCAAGAAACAACCCCATTAAAAAGTAGGCAAAGGAAATGAACAACACTTCTTAAAAGAAGACCTACAAGTGACCAAGAAAAATATGAAAAAACGCTCCACATTACCAATTTTCAGATAAATGCAAATCAAAACCACAAGGAGATACCATTTCACACCAGTCAGAATGGCTATTGTTAAGAAGTCAAACAACAGAGGCTGGCAAGGCTGTGGAGAAAAGGGAATGCTTATACACTGTTGGTAGAATGTAAATTACTTCAGCCTTTCTGGAAAGCAGTTTGGAGATTTCTCAAAGAACTAAAGATAGAACTACCATTTGATCCATCAGTCCCGTTACTGGGTATAAGCCCAAAGGAAAATTAGTTGTTCTACCAAAAAAGATACGTGTACTCACATGTTCATTACAGCACTATACACAATAGCAAAGACATGGAATCAACCTAGGTGTCCAGCAATAGAAGACTAGATAAAGAAAATGTGGAACATATACATTATGGAATGCTATACAGCCAAAAAAAAGAATGGAATCATGTCCTTTGCAGCAACGTGAATGGTGCTGGGAGCCATTCTAAGCAAATTAACTCAGAAACAGAAAAACAAACACAACATGTTCTCACTTACAAGTAGGAACTAAACATTGGGTTCACAGGGACATAAAGATGGGAACAATAAACACTAGGGACTACTAGAGGAAGGAGGGAGGGAGATGAGTAAGGGTTGAGAAACTATGCTTTCTACCTGCTGAGATCAATTGTACCCCAAACCTCACCATCACACAATATACCATTTAGCAAAACCACAGATGTACCCCCAAAGCTAAAATAAAATTGCAAAAGTAAGAAAATAAATAAATAATAAAACACTATTTTCCTTTTATGTTAATTCAAACAAAACTATTTTGTTTTAATGACCATAGTAATTATAAAACACTTACAATTATCAAGACAAAGATATCAATCCATTTTCACCAATAAAAAAATTAAGCAGGAAACTGTATTTCAAAATATCTGATCAACTTATTATGTAACCAGATACAAAATGATAACTGATGACAGAGAGGAAAGAAGAAAGGGAGGGAAGGGGGCACCATGAAAAGATGAGGAGACATTTGAATAAAGATCTACAAAAGAAAAGTAGTTTAATTGAATATCTCAGTATTTAAAAAGTAAATATTTTCATATTTCTTTCTGAATACATCAGTTTAATAAGTTGGGATTTTTTAAGCAATTAAGTTATCAAACTATTTTCTCCTGAATTATCTGCATTGCTATATTTTGCCAAGATCATTTATGCCAAATTTCACATTTGCTTTCATTGCAAATCATTAGTCTTCGAAGAAACATAAGGGCATTTGAAATTTTTACACGAAGAAACAGAAAAAGGACACAAATGTCCTAACCCGAAATATTATGTATAGATGGCCACAATCCACCAGACAGAAGAAATCTGGGGAAATGTTATAATATTACTCCATTCCCACCCAACAAATAAAAATCCCAAAGCCAACAGCTGCTCTGCTCCATCCACCGGAATGTAAGTTTCAGCGTTAATGAGTCAGATGCAGGGCATTTCCTGAAGATTAAAAGCAATCTGGAGAAAGTGGCTGATCTTGGGGTTCTTGACCCCATCTGGTCATTTGCAGAAAATAACTTATCACAAGTTTTTTTTTTATTTAGCTATTCCACAAACAAAAACATTAACAAACAAATTGCCACAAAAACACTGTCCTAGGTGAGTGTTCACAAAGTGTGATCTCCAGACCAGCAGTATCAGCATCATCTGGGAAGTTAGAAATGCAAATTCTTGGGCACAATCCCAGACCTACTAAAGCTGATACTTTGGGAGAGGGACCCAGCAATCTGTGGTTTAAGAAGCCCTTCAGGTGATTCTAATGCAGCCCACAATTTGAGTCATTGTTCTAGGTAAATTGCTCTTTCGTAGACATATATACACATAGTAAATAATTCTGAAATAGAGATCTAGAAACCATAAATTTTGGAAGTACTTTCAGGAAACAGCTACCCTATAAATACTTCCAAACCATTCATCCCATTGAATAAGTCTCAAACACACACAAAAAATGTTTAAGGACACAGGAGGAGGGAGATGGAGAGAAAGAAGAGGGTAAGGGAAAAGAAACCCAGCAAGTTGGAGAAGGACGGGGAGCCAGTGAGCTGGTGATCTTGATCACTTCCTACCTAGGCAAGATGACAGGGACCAAATCATGCATGGTTATTCCAGAACCAAAATAGTCAAATAGTAGGCACCGAATAAATATTTTCAGAGTAAATATTAATAGAGGAGACAGAATTCTTGTTCATGTTCACAATAGGAAAGAATAATTCAGCACTTGCATAAATCATGCTTCTTTATTTATTTTGGTTATAAAGGCTATTAGCTTTTTAAAAATTGCTTCTGCTTTATGACATTCTTAGTAAATGACTGTTTGCACATAATATACCTGAAATTCACAAGCCTTGTAGACACATAAAAATCACATTCAACATGTATTCAGCTTTAATTACACATTTTTCTTCAACTAAAAAAAAATAACATTATGTTTTATTTATGCTACAACCTAGAGGAAGTGGAAAAATGGGCAGGAATTCTTGCAGGATTTATGATTTCCTCAGCCACTTCCCATAGCCAGCTAGGACGGAAGATATTGTGGCAGCAGGAGGCAAAGATAGTGTGGGGTGTCCACCCTTAAATAACAGAACATCAATAATCTTGGGAAAGGGAGAACAATACAGGACAACAGCTTGCCTCCTGCTAGGGCCTGAGTGCTGCAACCTCCCAGAGCAGCTGCTTAGGTTATCTATGACTTCCCTAAGGTCAACATGAGGTACTGGCAGTGCTCAAATTCGATTTCAGATTCTTTCCTCCTAGTTTATGGTGATCTTTCCCTTGCGATCACAGAGAAAGTACTGAACCAAACCTAGATCTTCAAGGTTGTGATCAGTGCAGGGTGGGTGGTTTAGACACATCACAGACCCACTGAGTATTAGGAGAGCAAAACAAGAAAAAAATGAGTGCTGTGAATGTTGGAGGCTGTGTTGAATCTTCCTCTCTTTAATCGCCACCCTCCTCATGCCTTTTATCACCACTTTTACAGAGCTGAGGTCTAAGCCAGTGAGTTTTCATTGTGAACATTCTTTAGAAACATCCCCAATGGCCACCTCTGACCTGTTCATTAACTACCAGGCCAGTTCCTGATTACAGTTTGTCAGAAATGTTTATCTTCTTCTTTCAAGAAACAGGAAAGATTAAGAATGTTCCAGTCTTGACATGAGACTCCCCATCTGCAATAAGCTTAAAATAGTATATAAAATGGCAGAATAATTTCCTGGCACAGCTCAACTAACAATTAATGAGAAGACACCCAGCTAGATTAAGAGATATCTATCTACTTTTAAATAGAATCATCTGAGCAGTTATATAACTAAGTAACTTTTATTCCATAATAAACATTTATTAGACCTTAGTAATAATTGTTTTCTAACAGCACAGAAAATTTATGCTTGTCCCATGGAACCATGACACAATCACTTGTTTTGTAAAGAGGAGATTTAAGGATAGATGTTTCAGTTCCAACCACCAACTGAAGCTCTTACAATTAGTAATGTTAACAGCATTTTTCACATGAAAAGAGAAATTAATCTCCAGACAGCCCCAAATTACAGGAGGGTCCACAGAGGAAAAATAAAGCTATACATGAAATCCTTAACCTATTCTGTTAAGGAGTTTTCTCCTTTTAAAATGACTTGTTACAAACCACATTTCAAATATCACTACTCCACAGAAGAAAATATGAAGTGTTAAGATAAAAATTTTCTGTGAACAAAGTAACTCTTGCCAAAAGTGCTAAAACTGTGGATTTCAGACTTCAGAAACTTGTGACCAAGTTAATCAAACCTATAGCCCAGTCTCACAAGTGCTTCTCAAACTATAGTTTTGTATAAGAAGCACCTGTTAAAGCACAAATTGCTGAGCAAAGCCCCAGAGAGCCTGATTCATTACACCTGAGGTGAGGTCCAACTATTTCCATTTTAATAGGATCCCTGGTGATGTTGACAGTACCACTGTGCAGACCACCCTTTGAGTGGCACAGGGGCTATCAAGCCCTGATGACTAGGGATTTGAAGGGTGGTGTTGAAGTTATACCACCAAGGATATCCGCATCTTTCTCCTTGATACAATCATGGCTTTTAAATGTAACAGTGTAAATGAGTTTCAGTTACTGATGCTTTGCTCACTCTTTGGCCAGTAGCTGATAAAACAGCAAACAAAATTGGTATTCAGGAGCACCAATGAGGTAGACAGAAATTTCAAGAGGCTCCCTCTATGTCAGTTAATGCCTATTCCAAGGAACCCGGGTGATATGGTTTGACTCTGTGTCTCCACCCTAATCTCACCTTGAATTGTAATCCCCAGGTGTTTAGGGAGAGACCTGGTGGGAGGCGACTGGATCATGGGGGCGGTTTCTGCCCTGCTGTTCTCTTGATAGTGAGTGAGTTCTCATAAGAGCTGATGGTTTTAAAGTGTGGCACTTCCTCATTTTTGCACACACTCTGAAGGCTTGACTGGACTGAAAGAAGGGAAGATCTGTTTCCAGACTCACTCACATGGCTGTTGGCAGGCTTTGTACCCTCTACACAGAGCTTCCCACCATAGCTGGCTTTCCCCAAAGTGAGGAAGCCAAAAGAGAATGAGAGCAGAGCACTCAGGATAAAAGCCACAATCTTTTTCACAGCTTAAGTTTGGTAGTAACATCTCATCACTTTTGCAGAGCTATAATTGTTAAAAATGATTCGCTAAATCTTGTTCACACTAAAGAGAATGATGCCAGTAGATGGGGACCATCTTAGAAACTGCCTGTCCCCTCCCCAACCCCCAATGATTCACACCTTTACACATGAAAAATACATCCATCTACTTCTAAGGTCCCTAAAAGCTTCATCGAATCACAGCAAATCAGGTTCAGGTACAGCTAATGTACCTCAGATGTAATTTCTGAGTATAGCTCCTTGAATTCAATAGACTCTAGACGTGTGAAACTAAACAGAAAAGTTCCCTTCTCCAGACACACCCAAATAATAGTGCTGAAGAAGGCACAAGATAACCAATGTACACATTTCTGTTCAAATGGAGGTAAATAAGAGGCATAAGGAAGTCACTGGTGCATAGTCATTCTAACATCTAGCCAGGGAACTGTTAGGGACACCCTGGGTAGATTCTCAAGGCCTAAGAATAATTCTCCACTACTCTCAGCTATGCCCTCTGGGCTCTGAACTCTACTCTATGAGTCATCTTTTCTTCTTATGATGAAAGGTAACTGAACAGTTTTCCCTGCCTGCTTCCTGCCAGTAGAATTTTGAGATTCCAAAGACCTTTCTTCATTCTATACTGCCTCTGTTTCCCTAAGTCCAAGTCCTATGTTCCTGCTCAGTGGGACACCTATGACTCCACTTGAGTTCAACTCTATTAGACAAAAATCACTCCTACAAATTTTTCCAGGTAAGTCTTTCTCTACCTTGGGCTCCTGCTGAGATGGCTGAGAGACACAGTCTTAATCTTCTTAGGGGCCCTATTGTTTGACTGAGAGAATGTTTGAGGTATACCTTCAATACTTTAAAGACCTTTCTGTGTGACTGAATAGAACACCAAGGCATTACCTTTTATCTTTCTGAGGTCTTAACAGAGGTCCAGTCACACTCTTAGCTTCATCTTTAGACTATATTTTTCTGACAGTACTCTGAATTTGATCTTTGTTGAGAAGCTATTTTTTAATTTTAGTGTCATTTTTTATAGAGGATGAGAATTTTGAAAACAATCAAGTCCTGACTCCTTTTTGTTTAACAGTCCTTCCCCTAAATTATTTCTCTTCTCTCATTTTACTGTTATCAGAAAGAAGAAACCAGGCAGAATCTTCAACACTTTACTTGAAAGTTACCCAGTTCATTAGACATATTTCCTACTTTTCACATAACCACAGATCAGAGTGTTGCTAAACTTCCTGCCACTACATAAATAAGAATCCCCCTTCCTCCAGTTTTCAATAACATTTTCTTAACTTTCCTGCACTTTCTCACTGTCAGTGTCTGTCTCCAAAGCCAACAATTCTATGACTAATGTGTTCAAGATACTTTAAGCTTTTATTAACATTCTCCTAAAAGTACTACAGCCTTTCCAGTTTCTGCCCACTACCTGGTTCCAAAGCCACTCCCACATTTTATGTATTTGTTATGGCAATGCTCCCACTTCCAGGTACCATAATTGGTATTTATCTATTGATACCTGTATTTATCTATTGATATCTATTGATACCTAACAATTTATCCCAAAACTTAGTGGCTTAAAACAGCAAACATTATCTTGGTTTTTATGAGCCAAGAATCTGGATACAACCTAGCTGGGGACCTCTGGCTAAAGGTCTCTCATGAAACTGCAGTTGAGTTGATGACTGAAGTTGTGGTCTCATCTGAAGACTCAATTGGGTTGAGGGAGCAGGGAGTTTAATTGATGGGGTTTGCATACGGGTTAATCAGTAGGATTCCATCCTTTCTTAATACATGGGCATCTCTAAGTTGCAGTTGGCTTCTCCCATAGTGATCAATCAAAGGGAGAGTGAGAGAACACTCAAGAAGAAAACTACAGTCTTTTATAATCTAATCTTGGTGACATTCCATAGCCATATTCTATATCCCATGCCATGTTCTATTAGAGAGAATCACTATTCATTCAAAAGGAGTTCATAACTAAAGCCTACACTTGAGAAGGGATTACTGAAGGGCATGAATGTCAGAGGCAAGGATTATTCGAGATAGTCTTAAAGGTTGTTTGCTACACTATCTCAGAGTCTCCATGAAGATTAACAAAGTTAAACATGAAAAATGCTTAAAACATTATATGGTAAGTGCTATATGAGTGGGCTCTTATTAATATGTACTATCACCACTACTGTGATTATCTTAAGCAGGAGTCACCAAACTTATTCTGTAAACAGCTAGTTAGTAAATACTTTAGGCTTTTGAGTTCACATATCATCTGTTTTACATTTTTCCATATATGTGTAGTTTCTTTTTACAATGCTTTGAAAATGTAAAACCCAGTCTTAGCATGAGAGCTGTACCAATATAGGTCACTAGCTGGAGTTATCCCTCAGGCCACAGTTTGAAAATTTCTAATATTAAGACACAAGTTTCAGAGCAACAAAGATAACGATATTTTTTAATAAAGCCTGCCATTACATGTGCATTGATCTGACAGGTACAATGCTGTTTTAGCAGGGGGACATTACTTCACATGCCAGGAAAAGACAGCCTGTTCCTGTAAGGAATGACACAATCTTTCTTTGCCAATAGAACTTTAATGGGGCAGGTAAAGAAACAGAAACACATAAACTAGGGTGGAATTTGGGAAGTTGGATATAATTACCTAAATTGAAACCTAGCCAGTTCACAGCTCCTCCAGAGGGGGAAAAATCATGTGACCTATTAGATTTAAGAAAAAATTTGATAATTTCAGGTTCAATTCTAAAGACAGGATTTCCAACAAAAATGCTCACAGACCATATCATTAGAGCTATACATGGCTTTGGGACCAAACCTAAGAGAAGAGAGGTGCCACAGATAAGACTCTATGAGTACAGGAGGAAACTGAACTCTAATTTCCTTGATGGTCTATCCTATAAGGTGTCAACATAATTTTTCCCAACAGGCTCCTCAAATTTGGGGGGATTACAAAACAAACTGTCAGCGCTGAAACTAAGCAGGTGTTAAAAGCAGGATCTGGGAAAGCAGGATACTCCCCCTGCTGGATTTAGAAATTTGGAAGCATATTTCAAAAAACCCACAAAACTTCAGTATGTACCTAACATTCAGAACAAATATGAAGAGCTCTGTCATCTTTTATGTAATCACCACCACCTTGTATTTTACAGGGCTTTTAACTTTGCAGAGAACAACATGAACAAGGTATTGGGCATGAATATCCTTTGTAAACTATAAGTTGCTATAGTAGAGATGGAAAATAGGTTTAATCTTTTGTGCAAAATCTGATCTATCTGGACCGACTGCATGGGTCGCAGTGTTGAAAAGTTTGAGTCTATGTCTGTGCTCAGCCAGAAAAAGAGAAGGGAAAGTATCCAGTGGTATAGGAGGATGGAATAAGGGTACATAGGCTAGGTATCTGCCATCCAACTAGTATGAAAGTGTATAGTGTTATCTCCTCCAATTTTTTCATATTTAATTCACAGAAAAAATATTTTTATCATTTGAGTAACAAATTTTGCTGCAAAGCCAGCTTCCAAAGTTTGATTATACTGACCATAAACATGACACAGAATACTGGTCACCTGAATGCAGGGACCATATCCTGAATGCAGGGACCATATTCTGCTGGCCATCCACCAATTTGAAGTTAAATTTTACATCCTAAATACCAACACAAATTGTTGGGTACTTTTTTCATACATGACACCTTGATGGGACATGGGAGATTCAGTCTAAAAACGTAACTGAGTCTCTTTCTTCTGGACTAGTTTTATCTCATAATTTGTATTCCATTTTATAATTGTTCATTATGTGCATAGAGTTGACAAGGGGGTCAGGTGTGGGAAGGAAAAATTAGAAGATATCATGTATATCAGGGTCTCTGTAATCAGGTATCTTGCAAATGTTGGGGAAAATATTGACTTACAGGACTCTGTTCTGTGCTTCAGTGAGTCTTGAGTATAACGGAGTCCATACCACACCATGCAGACCATCAGCTTGCAGAAGGACAACCGATACTAGAAACTATGATGAGAATTACCTATGTTTACTGGCATCAAGAAGATGGGCCCATTGACAAAGAGATCAGGACAATGACAAGAACTTTCTTCTCAATCCACTTAAGAGACTGTAAGGGCAACTAGGAGCTGGGTACTCTGGTATTCACAGAGACTTGAGTCCTAAATTCAATGACTACTAATTGCATTTCTGTTTTTACTAGAAAGAAGAGGCAGCCATTAGAATGGATGTACATTGAATATATGTCTTCTGACTCTCTCTCTCTTATGTTTACCCCGTAACAGGAACATTCCTGCCTATTTAAATCCTTGAGGAATTTATTAAGATTGTATAAATTATCAAGTATTGGTTACCTGGCATACAAGGCTCTGCAGAGAAGATTAGATCTGCCATAATAACTAAAAGAAGCCAATCATTCAGCTGCCATACTGTTTTCCCGAAATCTTTATTATGTTCAGCAAGACAGCTGGAGGACGCATACAGCAATACTCACATGAGAAGTTATCAATCTTGACCGCACATTACAATCTCTTAAGGAGCTCTTAGAAAGAGTGAGGTTCAAGTCCTCTCTTATCCTAATCTCATTGGTCTCGGGAGGGATCCAGGCATGTTTTTTGAAATCCTAGGTGTTTCCAATGAGCAGCCTAGGATGATAAGCCCTGGTCTTGTGAGAAGAAGCTCAGGGTCAGGCAGCCCTCAGTCCATATCCTGCTCTACCTCTTAATAAGCGCAGGACATTACAAAAATTCCTTAAACATTCTGAGACTGTTTTATCAACTGTAAAATGGGAAGTGAGCTACAGGATCAAGATGCCTCTGCTCCATGGTTAATCTTCAAGCTTTGGGTGACCCCAAGGGAATGGCAGGAAGAAGAAGAAAGGGAGTTGTTAGTAGCTAGAGGCTAAATTTTAATTCAGTTATCAGCATGTGAAATGAGATCACCATCTTTATGTAAATTCCCTGCTTTCCTCTAGAAACTTCCTCAGGCCATTTACCAACCTTTGATTAGATCACGCCCAGCAGAGACAGACAGATTGAGAGAGAGTGCCAGAGAGAAGCAAGCATGAGCATAGACACACCTAGGTTCCAACTCATTCCCATGTACACCAGAGCATGCTGTTTCCTTTCTCCCAGTCTCAGTTCCCTAGATTAATAAAACTGGGATATTAATACCTGCCCCATGTGGCTATGGTGAGGATTTAACAAAGTAAGATTTAGCATACTTTTTGCAGCACAGTATACATTCAATGAATGCTACTTCTGCTATGATTGCTATTATTTATATTACCACCTACAAGCTATTCCTGATGTCTACACCCTAGATTAACTTTAACATGGCTTTTCTTGATGATCACTGTACTTGGCCTTTATTCATTACAAATGTCAATAGAGAAGGGGAGCCCCTGCAGAGTGAGTGATTTTCCACAAGCTGCATACACTCCTAGTAATGACTCTGAAACTCAGAGAAAACAGTTCTGATGTATTTGGATACACCAGTTGACACCATTCTGGATGATTCAGACCCAAGCTGTCATCAGCCTCCACTGCCTTGGCCTCCCTGCAATTCCCCTGCAAGCAATTCCCACTGATCCAACATGATCCTTCAGCATTAACAACTTTGCTTTGAAACCTACAGTTAAAACTATTTTGCACACAGAGATGGCTGCAATGAGATTTCAGCCTGCAGTCTTTTGAGTCTTTCACACATACCCAACTTGCATTAAAACTGTTTCAGTTTTGAATGCATAAGGCGTATACTCTTAGTGAATTCCTTTTCATTAGTCTATTTTAATATTTTATTGTTGAAATAATTCTAGGTTGAGTTTTCACCAGAGGAGTTAAACAGATAGCCTTTAGGAAATTCTGTGAGTGAATAAGAACCACTGTTATGGTTACATTTTCTAAATAACCAAGGTTTCCATTCCCAAGTTATGCTTTGATGTGACTAAATTCCATGAAGTTGTTGAAATCCCTGAATTTTCACATGATGTTGGATTTCAGGTTCTGCACGTGACTTACTAGTACTCCGTTTTGCCAGTGGAGCACTGGTGCTGCCGATAGGTAGCAGCCTGGAAGTGTATGGGGGGCACTTCCTGGGACACACAGCCCCCAAGCTGCAGGTTTTGGGGTTGAGGAGAGGCAAGATCACAAATAGGATGGGAAAAGTATACTAAAAATGAACCTCTTATTTTCAGAATAAAATCTGCTATGCAGTATTGCCAAATATGCTTGACTATGTCCTTGATGGTAATCTCTGGAAGATGGCATGAGAAAACCTTTGGAGGGAACAGATTTCAAAAGCTCAAGCAACTGCTCCCAGGTTCTCTTTTACCATAGTTACAGAATGATGAAAAGCGACCTTTCAAACCTTGGCTTTTAATTTTTAACCCCTTTTTATATGGAGAACTTGATCGCAGCATTTTAATAACCCCATGTTCAACTGGCAAGATGAGAAGTTCCCCCACTAGAAATTAGTACTGTGCTTTGTATAGTTACAATTAAAGGCTTACCTTCCAACTTTTTAAATTAGACTAACAGAAGTATGGCATTTTGTCATGGGAAGTGGCAGAGGCCCCATTTGGTTAAATGCTGTTATTTTTCATATTGAAAAACTAAGGTTAAGTAACACGAATAGGCCGGGCGCGGTGGCTCAAGCCTGTAATCCCAGCACTTTGGGAGGCCGAGATGGGCGGATCACGAGGTCAGGAGATCGAGACCATCCTGGCTAACACGGTGAAACCCCGTCTCTACTAAAAAAAATACAAAAAACTAGCCGGGCGAGGTGGCGGGCACCTGTAGTCCCAGCTACTCGGGAGGCTGAGGCAGGAGAATGGCGTGAACCCGGGAGGCGGAGCTTGCAGTGAGCTGAGATCCGGCCACTGCACTCCAGCCTGGGCGGCAGAGCGAGACTCCGTCTCAAAAAAAAAAAAAAAAAAAGTAACATGAATAAGGATACAACCGTTGTGGCACCAGAAACAGAAAAACTCAGTAATTTCCTCAGTTAAGGTTTTAGAGTCCGTGTTTTTTGGTTGCTTTGGTTTGGCTTTTGAATTGGCTATTTACCATTAGAAAACTCCTTCACTTAAAAACGTACAAACTTTGTTGCTCTGAAATTTTACTTAAACACTCAAGTTAAGACTGTATGGACCTCCATCTCTCATGCTGTGTGCATATAGAACTATCAACCCTGATCAGTCTGTTCTCTGAAAAACACATTGTTTTGAAATCCAGATATCCCCCTGACCATTAAAAAAGCATCTGATTTGGAGTCAAAAGACCTAGGCAGAAGTCAAATTTCTGTCAGGCTTCATCAAAGTTTGAAAGCGTATAAAATATGTGAAAGTGCTCTGCAAGCCACATATAAGAAGCTGCACATGTAAAATTATTATTGTAATTATGATCATCACTGACAATTTTTACTCTATTATATTGTTACTTTTGGTGTTTCAGTAAGTACAGTGCTAGGTGTTGAGAGTACAGGATGAATAACCACGGAATAATACCCTTATGGTACTTAAAATCGAAGGGTAATGGAGATAAGAAAATGAAAAATTAAAAACATGTGCTAAAAAAAAAATGCTGGTAAGTAAATGGTGGGGAAGAAGGAAGCCCAAAATAAAGAGAACTATCTTGGATTCGATTCCAAGTCCTAACTGAAAAGAGACTTTTCTACAAATGCCATTACTGAGTAAAATTTGTATTATACACATTGTTTCCTGTCACTCTTTTTTTCTTATTTCTAGGCACAGAATATATAAGGAGAAGCAAGAAAGATAAAGCCCCCATGTCATGATACCTCATCAACCCTGAAAGATGCTTCCAAGGATCAAAGTATTCTGGGGGTCTCCCCATCTACTGGGAGAAGCCCACACCTCACATTCTCCTTCCTAATACCCACCACAGACATTTCTAAGGGCTCCAGGGTGAGGTGCTCTGCCACCTGTCTCAGCATTCTCACACAAATCTGTGACTATTCTCTTTCCTCACGATTTTAAATTCCGTAGCTGGAAAGCAATGTTCACATATGAGTCTTGGGCTCCAGTACAGGCCCAGCCCCGGAAAACGGGTGGAGGCAAGTAGCCTCCACTTTACATGGACTTGCCTAAGTGCTGTTTCCAGACCTACAGCTAATGCTTCATAAAAGATTTCAGTGACTCAAGTGCTGATCTCTTGCCTAGAGGCCATGACCTAAGCACAATTCTCGTTCCAAGTTCACCAGATGTTCTTGATCCTGCTTGGAATGCACACACCAGAAACCCTGGAAAGCAGCAACCTTTTCATAAAAAAAAAGTGGCTCTGAGTTGGTGGTCAGATGGGGTCCATCTGTTAGAAGCCACCACCCTTCCCAAAGCTACTCTTCTTACTGGCGACAGGGGCCTGCAGCTCAGAGTTCTTCGGCAGACACTGCCATGGTGGGGTTCTCTCTGACAAGACAAGTTTTTATGAATGTAGTCCCACAAAGAGTGCCTGCAAACCCCTGGACCTTTGCCAGGCCAAACCTGTGTCTTTCTCTAGAAATGGAAG
Source organism: Mandrillus leucophaeus (assembly GCF_000951045.1). Lineage (NCBI taxonomy): Eukaryota > Metazoa > Chordata > Mammalia > Primates > Cercopithecidae > Mandrillus > Mandrillus leucophaeus. The sequence continues at coordinate 544,142 of NW_012104421.1, read as the reverse complement.
GAACCTTCTCACCCTGAAGGCCAAGTATCCCCATGAGCATTTTAGAACTCCGAATGCTAACACTAGGGGAACATTTCCCAGAGAATGGCCCCTATGTCTGAGAGGGAACACACCGCCAAAGCTCTATACCAGCAACTCTCTTCGATGGCTGCCCTGCTCTTGTAATTCTAGGTTCCCCTTCCAAGGCGACTCATGGGTTGTCTTGTGTCATGGACAATATACTGGACTGGAAGGCAACAGCCTGGCTTTTGTGTTATGCACTGGTTGTGTGAGCTTGGGCAAGTCACAGAACCCCTTTAGGTTTTGGATTTCCTTCCCATCACAAAATGAAAGAGCCTCCATGATATTTGACACTCCTTTGAGCTCTAATATTAAGTTTTAGATGGCTTTCCATGTGATATTCTCAATTTGACAGCCTCGGCTGGGTCCTGAACTGTGGCAGGCTCAAGCGCCATCTAGAAAAAGAGTTAAGGGAGTGAGAAAGCAGATTTCCAGAGCTGGTGACTTCACTTCCACCTGCTTTCTCTCATTCTGAGAGCCTCAGCATCAAGGCTGGGGCAGTTCCCTGCCATTTCCATCCTTCTCTCCTGGGCATGAGTGTGACCTTCTTCACCACTTGCAGGGGGTAAACAGACCATTTCTGACCACTGGGTGTTAAGATTTGTTTGCCTGTCCCATTCCTGGCTCAATAAGAGTTTATTTAAGTTGAACATTTTTCTGGTAAAACCCTTAGGTAGTATTTGACCGAGATGAAGGTTATGAGAGCAGTTTAAACAAAAGTTTAGTTAGTATTTTTCATAAACATTAGCTCTTCAATTACTTTCAACTTAATTTCATTGTTACAGAAGATGTTTTCTGACATATCTCTTTTGTCCCAAGATCCAACATTAGTTCTAGGCTAGATATAAACTCTTGAGAAAAGTTCAGCACCTTCATGTCATTTGCTGAGGTTTTTTTATTCTTATACATGTTTTTACCATTTATAAGACACGTGAGACTGTGTTCTAAAGAATTTTGCAATTTTCATTTGCCACATGGGCCATGTATTTAAGAAACTGCCTAATGAAATTATAGAATACTCATAAAATAGTACAAATAAAAAATAATTCCATATTTAAAAATCTAAACAATGTGCACAAAAGTAACTATATATCAGGATACAGTGATCACACAAAATTCATAAGCAAAACTAATTATGTGTTATATTTGTGATATATAAAATTAGAAGTATCTGACTACATTGCACAGTGGTGTCGGGTTTGGTAATTGTGTAGAATACCCTTAGGTCTAGGATTACATCGACCAAATGGAACAAATCTAGGCCTGCATGTCCTTTTTGGCTTAGCTAGCTCTCCACCCACTCTCTTAGGGTTGTGTCCATTGTCTGGGCTGAGAAAGCACAAGAGCAGCGCTGAAGATACTTACGGGTTTCCTTTTCTCTAACGTCCCATGGAATTGACACCTATCCTTCAGCAGATGTTGAATTGTGGCCTCAGGATTACTCACTCTAATTCACAATTAATCTCTTCCTGTTCTGGCTCTGACAGGTCCTTAAAACCAAGTGAAGTATTTTACAGAATTAGATTATTTGTTCTTCAATCCTTTATTTTGATGTGTTCCCTTTCCATAAAATAGTTCTCCCTAGTGTTTAATGTTCTAGTAACAATCTCTCCAGGTTTGAAAGCATGTAATATACGTGTAAGTGATTATGTGTATGTGGATAGAAAATTTTCTTTCTGATTATATGTTATTGCTTGCTAAGTTTTCTGGCAATTTTTCTACTATGCAGGGCTCAGAGCTAATCTCTAATACTTAAACTTTAAGAATCTGCCTTAACAATCATATTAATTCTCAGAGCTGCTTCAGTTTCATCTGAGAAACTTGGCAAATTGTGAAACTGAATTTGAATAACCAGCCACTGTGCAGTGATTGGTATTCTACACTGTCCCCATGGGTAATTTAACCACACACAGTATCAGTTGTGGGATGAGAAAGCATTATTCTTAGATTGAGTTTTAATTTCCCATATCATTGATGCATGGGTTCGAAGTTTCTTCTGAAGTTCATGAAGAGCAAGAAATGTTTATATTATCTGTCTTCTATCTTCTAAATGTTCAGAGAAGGAAAATCATGTAATTAAAGAAAATGGGCATGTTTGTGACTGAGTACCTATATCTGCAAGCCTGGATCCTAACAACAAGCAGAATTGCTTGGTGACTATTTGCTTTGGCTTCACAATGACCATTAAGTTAGAATATTCTTTGAATTTAAACTTGATCTTACACACTACCACTCAATTCCAATTCCTATGCTTCTAGCCTATGTGGCTAGTTAAATTTTCAGCTACTGGAATATCCAAAATTCATTCTCTGTATTGTTCTTATCCAGAAAATAAACCAACAAATCTCTTATTATGTAAATTTTTAACTCAGCAAGTCTGAAAACCAGAGAAAAAGTAGTTTCTCTTATCCAAAATTATGCTAAGTTCTTCACCATAAATAATCTCATCACTGAAACAGCAAAGAGTAACTGAATGCCTATTAATTGGCCCTGCACCAGGCACCATGCAAGGTACTCAGAGTACAGCAGTGAATCAGACAGGAGACTTATACCTTACTGTGAGGCAAACAGGCAAGTAAGCATTTCCAGTGCAGTGTGTTTAGGTTTCTATTAGAAGTGAGTACAAGGTTTTATAGAAAGACCAGAGAATGGATGACAAGCCAGCTTTTTAGGTACAGTTAGATAAGCCTGTTGAAAGAGAAGACGGAAAAACTTAGTTGTAAAGGAAGACAGAAGAGGAAATAGGAAAGTGAAGGGAAGAAGAGGAAGAATATTTTGAACATTAATGCAACATTGGGGAGGAGAAAGAGAAAGGAATGAATGCGTGAACTGCATGCACAAACTGGTTGAATATGGGATCTGGTGAAATAAGTAAGGACATGAATGACACAATAATGACAGTATCAGTAGAGCTGGAGTGCAGATCTGCAGGAGAGAGTAACCAGGAAGAGACATGGAGTTCGTGAGAGTCATTTCTACTGCTCACCCATGTCTAGTCCTCTCTTCCTTTGGGTTGATGATACCCTGTTCCAGCAAATCTAGACAAACGATCTAATGATCAACAGTGAAATGAAGCAAATTAGGTAGTCTTCATTTTTGTTCAAGATAAAGTAAATCAATTCTGAATCTCCTATTCACTTAGTACTTAAGTCCCAAATGAGGTAGTTAAAATGTTCTCATCATTCTGGTCCCCTTGTAGGTAGATGAGGTCAAGTGACTAGAGATGGCCATGAGTTCTAAGCAAGTGTCACTTCTAGGCCAGAGAACCTAATTGCTAAGGTGGGACCATTCAGAGCTCTTTTTCCCTCAGGTAAAACAACTTGCACTATTCAGGGTGGAGCTGCATAGTGAGCCTGAGTCCCTGAGTGGACTGTAATGAGCAAATTCCCATTGCCTACCTGAGTTGCTCCTTCTGCATGAGTAATTTGTGTTGTGTTAAATCCCTAATATTTGGGATTGTTGATACCATGGAATAAACAGTAAGCAAAATATAAAGCCCGTCCTAACTTACTCGAGCTGAGAGTGGCAGACAAGAGCTGAATCACTCAGGGCCTCAAAGTCTTGGTAAAAAAAGTTTGTTATGCCAAGAGTATTGGGATCTCTTTAAAGAGATTTAAGCCGAGTTTTAATCAGGTTTGCATGTTAATATTGATCACTCTGACGGCAAACCAGAGAACAGATTGGAAGGGACAATGCAGAAATCTCAATTCCTGAATAGCCATTTCACAGACTGGTTAAACATCTCATCTAGACCTATTTTCTGAGGGTCACACAGGAGTAACTTGCCTCAGCAAAATTGAGAAGCTCTAACGGAAACATCTAAGAATATTTTAAAATCTCATGTCTAATATAACCTAAATATCTCACAATGAAATGAAATTACCAATGCAGCATTATCATATCTTCTTTTCTTTCTGATTAGAGCAAAATGTTTCTTTGAATTTTAAGCTGAAGAATAAGGAGCTAATTTCTTTGAAATCTGATTACTTCAGATTATGTGTCAGATGGTCTGAGGCCAAATTATTATGGAAAGAGCAAGTTAACTGAGCCAAAATACTTCATAATTTTCCTTCATTAGCAAGTTTAGCAGGCTTCACTGAATTTAATGAAAGAAGTACCATGTAAATCAAGTCTATTCTCCCCAGGGGAAATTTTTTTTTTAATTCTCTTGGATGTAAGTACGAATGAGTGTGTCAACATTTGAACATCAGAACATTTAGCTTAATTATACTCTTCTCTGCTTCCTCCTTCACTTCTGTGAATGTGTTTAAGGCTTCAGTGCCATAATCATCCCCATTACCAGAGCTCCAATGCAGTGATTACATGGGTTAAGGGTATAAATCACACACTCTGGGGCTTATCTAATCCACCTGCCTCACTTTACAAATAAGGTGACAGAGGTGGCAAATTATACTGGATATCTTCAGGAAATGAATGAGGAAAGTGTTTCTTAGTTTTTCTACATTTATTCCAAGATGACTCTAACATACCGTCTGTTTTTTGCTTTTTACTATGTAGCTGGCTAATGATGTGGTAGTATGACACCTGAAAAGGTAGAATTCTAAGTTAATAACTATAAACAGGGAACTGTTCAAAAATATAAATTATCTGACATCAGCAAATATCAAAAAGCTATTTTTTTCTGGTCCTCTTCACGGCTAGTTATCAGAGAGAAACATCATGAGCAGCATTGTCCAAACTGTGTTCCACAAAATACCAGTGTTCCAGGAGGTGCTACTACAATTTGTATGGTAAAAGAGTTCTGTGATGAGTTTAAGGAACCTGGCTTAAACTGTGTTAACAAGACTCTATTTATTCTGATCTCCCCTTCAAAGAAAATGCTCGGCAAAATTAATCCTAGGCTCACAGCTCCAAAAACTTAGCCTTTAAGCTTTAAACATTTGAAAATGAGGAATTTCTGTTTTTTTTCTACCACTTTAAAAATGAGCCCGATTTTTCCATTAAATCCAAATATGTAAGAGCATATGATGATGCCCTATTCCAGTAAATCTAGACAAACGATCTAATGATCAACAGTGAAACGAAGCAAATTAGGTAGTCTTCATTTTTGTTCAAGATAAAGTAAATCAGTTCTAATCTCCTATTCACTTAGTACTTAAGTTCCAAATGAGGTAGTTAAAATGTTGTCATCACAATGTAAGTATGCAGCTAAGAAAATAGTTGACATAATCACAGACTCTGCTTCTGGTCATTAGAACACATAGAATGTGAGAGTTAGAAGAACACTGAGGTTAATCAAATCAATCAAATCCATCCAAGCTCCTCACCTTACAGATGAGGAATCTGAGGCCAAGAGAGATCGTGGGATATATCCAAGGTCTTTTTCACATGCATAACTAACTTGGTTTTACATTGGCACTTTTCATTATTTTATTCATCAATTTATTGATTTACCCAACAACTTCTGAGTTCCAGGACATATATTAATCACTGAAAATACGAAGTTGAACACAAGAATGTTCCCATCAGATACTTAGAATTCACTGGTATGTTGGAGCCAGCTGCTACCAGCTTCAAAGGGTCAACTGTGAAATTATTAGGAACTTAGTGAGCTGTTAAACATAGTCATTACTAAAAACTAAATTCTATAAGTTTGCAATTAATTATATTGAAATTAAAGGTAATAAGTACTCAAAGCACAGAACTTCCTATGTTTCTATGCTAGAACTAAATTAGTTTACTATGTTTCTAGTGTAAAATATTATACAATGGGCTGCTCTAGCACATCTCTTCCCAAGTCCACACTCAGTGATATCACATTGGTAGCTTGAAACTGGGTATTTACACTATGAATATTAGCAAACACTACAAGGTAGCTTTCTTTTTTTTTTTCTGAGTGGTGGTTGTTCAAATTTACCACCTCACCACTGCAGCCACTGAATATATATGGAGTGTACTTTACCATTGTGTAGTTTATAGTAGGAATTCACACATACATGATCTCATACTCTCTTCCACATATTAATAAGTCTACAAGACAGATTTTATGACTGGTAGAAGACTTGACCTGTGCAAAACTAACCGTAATATAAAAAGTCCTGTGATCACACAGCAGGAAGCAATGAATTACTCAGGGCAGTGAAGAGAGGCAGAGAAGAGGCCACGTTTGATCTGGATTTAGTAAACTCACCTAAAGGCTAGGTGACATGCCAAAGATCCAAAGCAACTAAAGACTGTTCTGCCTCCAGCACATTCCTATCAGCATGCTCCATACTCCTATCACTCATTTGTTCACTGTGTACCAGACGTGATGCTTCATAGGAAAGATCTGGTACTACTTAAAAGTTAAGACCTACTTGGTTTGTAATGTAGACAGTCATAGTTATAAAACAAGTTATTATTTCCTTAAAACCAAGAGAGATAAGGTAGTATGGAGGGGGAGAACAAGGCTAAGGGACCAGTTGGGGCTGGGTTATAAACTGGATTGGCACTAAGCTGTGTGTCTTTGGTCAAGTTACTTATTCTCCCTGTACTTCTTTTTCCTTCATCTGTTAAATGAAAGCAAGTTGTGCTTGGGAAAATTAAATATGATAATGTATCTAAAGATCACAGTAGGTGCTCAATAAAGGCCATGTCTCATCCTTCAGCTTCCTTCTGTAGCAGTCATCTGTTTATTCTGCACACTTCTCTAGTGAGCTGTGCAGGCCTTTGAAGTGTTTTCCAGGTCTCTGCCATTCATTCTTCCCTGTAGACTTGTCTCCCATCTCTTTGCCTCACTATCTTCTCTCCTACAGTTATCATTTAAGTGTGACTTCTCCTAAGAAGCTTTCCATGATACTCTATAAACTCAGTTATGTGCTTTTGAATCTTTGCCCTCATTACAGTATAAGCTACCATCAGAGCATGAATCAAACTTCACTGTCACCACCTGCTTACTCATCTGTGAATAAGTAACTCCATGAGGTCAGAAACTTCGTCTCTCTTACTTGTCATTATATGTAAAGGGCCCAGTACAGTGCTTAACACATAGTCAGCATTTTAAAAATATTTGCCAAGTAAATGAATGGTAGAATTAGATATTTTTAGACAGTCAGTTACATTTGGTACATCTTCACTTTTTGGCACCTAAATTTTGATTCAATTTTCCTCCTTCAGTCAATGCTTTTGTAAGTTCTGTTTTCTTAATGTTCCTTCTTCTAATAAATAATACTAGTTTCCCACATTTTCCAAGAAAAGTACTGAGTTCTTATTTTTAGTCATACGCTGTAATGCATCAAAGGTAGCACTCTAAAGCCTCCATGAGATTGACAAACATCACTTTCCTACTGGTACTAGAGGGGATATATAAGGAGCCCAGGTCTCAGGTTAGTAAATTTGGCTTAAAATTGACATGCTATGGGTGTGAGATAATTGAGTATAACAAACACCCGTGTGTGACACACACGTGCAATTTACCTCTGTGCACCTTTCCACTCTCCCCTTGGCACGTGGCAGGTCCCCATCTTTGCTATCCACATCATTCTGTGCCTTCACTTGCTTTGTGGGTTTACATCGGTGTCTCAGCTGAGCCTAGGCTATCTGTAGGAGTCCCCCTACCGCCTGCAGAAACTGCTCCGAATCTGCTTCCTATGGAAGCAGCCAGAACTCAGAAAAAAAGCCCCTTCCTTCCCTGAAGATGGCATCCCTCAGCCTTTCACTCATCTCCTTCCTGTCCTTCCTTCAAATTTTGTTTAACATTTCTCATCTTTAATTGTTTTCTTCCCTCCATATCCTTTCCATATTGCAATGTCATTCCATGTGCATATGAAACCCTTGTATTGCTAGCTGAAACATTTCCTCAGCAGTTGAATGAAAATTGCTTTCCTTTAAAATATTAATAAATTCAGTGATCCATATGGACCCTTTCTTTGGTATATAAGTGATTACATTTCTAATCATTAAAAGAAACATTTTCTTTTTAGGTGTCCAAACATTGACATTCTACAGCTTAATTGTTTTTAAACACTATTGGAATCCTTTTTTCCAACTTTAATAGTTGACTCTTTAAGGTCATGAAGTGGGAAAACGATTTGAATGGAAAACCTAAGTGTACTTAAATTAAATAAAACCTGACCCCAAAGAACTTCATTTCTAAATACAGAGAATCTGGTTTTCACACGAGTTTCCTTTCATATGGTAAGGCTGGACTGCACAGAAGGCTCATTCTGTTTCCTAATCCTGCTATGAAGAAGAAAGTTGGTTTGAAATATTCTGAATGCTGATCCTTAAGTACATCTGTCTGCTACAGCACAATGCATCAAAGAAAGGTCATGATGTTATATAACATTCAGAACTGAGATTCCCGTCAGACTTGCTACAAGAGTAGAAACAAAGTCAGACTTTTATCATCAAGCATCCACACTACAATCCAAATGGTAAGTCTTTGAGTGTTCCCAAAGTGCTGACTCATGTTGCAGTAAAACAACAGGTCATGCCGATGGGAAAGAAATGCAGACAGGCATGTAGGTAGAGTGTGCACAGATGTGCAGCATCATTGGAACTGGCCGGGAGAGATTTCTTTCACCACATTCACAGAAACAAATGCAGCACTTGGTATTTGAAGGCATGATGGTATCTTCTCTCTCTTGAGTATTTGCAATCTTCAACAGGTACTTGTAGAACAACCCTTGGGTGAATCAGATTTTTATTTACTCTCATGCTGCTTCATGGACATTTAGACTGTCAGTAGCTGGAGCTCAACATGCAGGTCAAAAAGGCAAAGGCAGGACAAGAATCTGGAGTCAGTGTGGAACTGGGAAGGACCCCAGGATGAGCCTGGAAGCTAGCGGTCTAGAGGCTACCACAGTGCTTAGGGCTGTCTATCCACAGCCTCTGCTCCCTCAAATCCATTCTCTAGTATAAAGTCACCTAGCTATTAAATTGTAGAACCAGAATTTGAACTCCAGGATGGGCCTGGAAGCTAATGGTCAAGATGAGCTCACAGGTTGTGTGATGATGAATAATTCAGAGTATGGGTAAACAGATGCTAAAGGTCAAAGGTCGGCAGTGGGTCAGCAGTCACAGTGTAATAGCAAGTGAATGGAATTCGGACATATAAAGGATCTTGGTTTTAGCCCAGTTCTGCCATTTGCTAGTTATCTGGCTCTGGGTAAGTCATTTAACTCTCTTATACTTTGACTTCCTCTCCTTCAAAATAGAGATAACAATATATACTACTAAGTGCTCTTTGGATCTTGAATGAAAATAAAAGCGCTAACAATATCTGACATTTACAGAATCCTCACTGAGTGTATTATATGAATTAATTCATTTAATCCTCATAATACCCTAATAAGGTTGACATTATTATCATCCTCAAAGTCACCAAGCTGATAAATGGCAGAGCTGGGAATCACTAGTTCCAGAATCTTTTCATAAACATGAGATCATGTATATTATAAAGTAGTTCATTAATCCTATGGTCACATACTCTTATGCTAATAATAACAGTTAATACATTAAGTACTTACTAAGCATCAGAGACAGTATTTGCTATTTTACATATATTATACTATTTAATTTTATCATAGCCCTTTAAGGTAACTTCCGTAATGTCTCCATTCTACAGACGAGGAAACTGAGGCTCAGTGTATAAGATCACCTAGCTATTATTATATTGTGGAACCAGAATCTGAACTCAGGTGTTTGGTTTTTATTTAATTCCAAGGTATTTTTAGTCTTCTATTTCTTTGACAAAATGGAGGCTACCCATAATGGCATCTTTCAACATTCTCCTTCTGCCCACAGATTCCTGTAGATTGACATCTATTCTTATGTTCTGATCTCTAGTATCAGAAAATAAGTCATCTTTTACCCTTCAGGTCAACATTCTTTCCTTTTACTTTCATCATTAGGCATCATTCTTCCCCTGTGTCTTCAATCTTTCCCTCAACTGACTTCATTCTTTCAGTGCAGGAAAGTACAGCCCTCCTTCCACAGTCCTCTCCAGCTGTGAGCCAAATGCCCTTTGCTCCTTCTCACTCAAACCATTCTGCACAGAAGTCTTCATTTCCTATCAACTTCCTTCTCTCCCATTCACTCCTGGGTCACCATCATCTGGTTTCTACCTGTTCTACTCAACTCAAACTCCTCTTTCCCAGCTCACCACTGGCTTCCTATCTGCCAAAACTAACAGGCATTGCTACTCCTCACCCTGTTGGCCCTCTCTGTGATGCTCCTCAGAGGCTACCACAATGCCTAGAGCTCTCCACCCCCCAACCGCTGTTCCCTCAAATCCCTTCTTTACAAAATCACCATGGTTCTTCTAACATACGTATTGTTTCTCACTTCCCTGTCCATTCTGTCTTCCTGGAATGCCCTTCTTTACTGCTACACCATTTTTCCTACTACAGACAATTTCTTCTTAGATTTCAACTGAGATTTTTCTTCCTGGAGACCTTCTTTGAATCAGCGCATTCTAAGATTAGATGCACCTTCTCCATGTGCCATGAGATCGGTAGTTTTCTATTTTAATTTTATTTTCCTAAAATGACCTATTCTACATCTGACTTCCCCAATGACTGTGAGCTTCTTGAGGACAGGAACTGTCTCCCTCATCTTGGACCAGTTCCAATCTCTTATCTATGCATTGGGACAAGACAGTATGACTGTGCCACAATTTATTCATATGTTTGGACAGTTACTTCTGTCATCCATGAATGGGAAATATTTCTCCTATATATTTCACAATATGTTTTTATCTTTGGGCTTATTCTTGCAATCTCACCTTCAATTTTACCACTTTCATCAATTTGTTTTTCCTTTTAGTAAATGTTAGTTTTATTTGTCTATTTCAAAGACCAGGATACTGACTGCCTGACATATTATAGGCTACAGTGACAAGTTATTGGTTTTCCTCCCTGATTCCCATTCATTTCTTCCTGGCAATAGCATTTTCACATTCCTTTTAGAAACTAACTTCCCCCAACTGGATGCAGTCCTGATGGGACTGTCAATCCAGGTTCTCCATACTTCTCATCTCTAGGGATGGGATAGTGCCCCAAGTCAATCAGACCGTCACTTCCTGGAACTGAAGTTTTGAAAAAAGTGATACAAAGGCCAAGTTAAAGTTGGTTAAAGTTGTTTCATCCCAGAAGAGATTTATTGTAGTCCCTGTCACCTGGATTCACCTGAGCCGCTCTGGCCTATGTCATCTGTGGAGCCAGATCCTTAATCTTTTCTACCCATTTTATGGATAATCTCATAGCCTTCCAGTACATTCCTTTTTTGTTCAAGATAACCAAAGTCTGTTTCAATTGCTTGTCAACAACCAATGCTACAGGACATAAGTATTAAATAAACATCTGCCAAGTGAATAACAAATGAATATTTGAGTCAAAGGAGGTTTTTCCCAAGTTAAAAGTGACCTATAAATTCCTAGAAGCAAGATGACTAATATAGAAGGAACCTTAGGGCAGAGAGAAAGGATCTAATCTATGGATGTCAAGAAACTGGGCTCAGAGGAGAGGTACTCTTCCCCTTCCTCTGACTATGGGTCCATAAGAGAGATACGTAAAGCTAAAGAGAAAAGCAGACGAGGGGTGGTGAGCAGGATGACCAGTTTTTATTAGAGAAGGAAATAATTATGTCGGGGGGAGGTAAAGAAGGGGATTTCAGGAGACATAAAAAAAGTATCTGAAAATATTTTCTGGGGGGGCACACTAAAAAAATCAAGGATGATGAGGATTATTGGACAGCTTGAAGCCAAATCTCAATAGAGCATAGTACTAATATGTCAGTTGTAAATCTTTCTCATTGCAAGTATATAAAAAAATCTATAATGACCAACAAAAATCTTAGTGATAACTAGGAAAATTACTCTTTGAGGAAAGTAAAGCTGTTATTTTGGCATAATTCTTGGAGAAGCATCACAGCCGCTAACTTACTAGATCCTACAGAGATCAACTTTCACAGTGGCCCCTTCTGTGATAGGCTTCACCACTTCTAGCCTCTGGTCTAAACATATAATAGGATTTAGCTATAATCCATATTTTAAACAGTTGCAAAAAACTACAAAGGAATTGATCTCCTAGTTGAATGCTATATGTACATTTTCTACATTATCTTTGTGTTCATTTTCACAATCACACAATCAGTTCTGCTTTTATCAACTTTTTCTCTTTATGAGTATTCAGTTCATGTTATTATCTTTATTCACCACACACAATAAAGAGGCTATGCAGAAAACAAAAAAAGAGGCAGAATGTTTTCCCCAAAGAGAGGGCTTTTCAGATGGGCGCTGTAATTTGTCATCTAGAGGAAAGAGTGTATCATCACCCCTTTAAAAAAATAAATGAATTACATTGACTTGATACACAGCAGGCTTGCAGATTTCATGGGGCCTTTGTATTCAACATATGCTTGATTTCTGTTGTCTCCTCTCAGATTATTCTAGGCATCCAGGAGATAAAACAGGCAGGAAAGCTGAAACGGGCTGCAGACATCGCAGCAAAGGGCCTGCTAGGTCACCTCACTCAGAAGACAAAGTCAGAAATCTATCTCCTAGACAGGAAATTCAATACTTATAAAGAATTCACCAACCCATTCCACGGTCTGACTTTCTAAGACTTTCCCCCTCATTACTACTTCCCTTTCCAAAGCATTTACCTTCCCTAGATGACTTCATAACATCAGATTATTATTAAAAGAAAAAATACATATAACTAAACATACCCTGTGATTACTACACTCCTTGCAGCCCATAGACTTCCTTCTCTTCTTTCTTTCAAGCAAGACCACTCAATGAGTACAGCTTTATCTGTGAGTCTGCTCTCATTTCTTCACTTTCTTGGTATCACGGACCCGCAGCCTAGCATTACTTAACTAGCAAGGTCCTCACTTGTCTTCAGCCTTCCCCTATGTATCCTAGCTCTGCCTCCCAGCCCCATGACCCCCTTTATCTCCTTTTACATGTACATTCACCATATTCTTTTTATCTTTTCTTGACTTTATTATGTTTTTGAGTGCTGTTCCTTGCCTTCTGGAGACGTTGGTTTCCGTTAATAAAGTATATGGTGCTTAAATTTCCACATGTGTAGGTATGTGTGCACATATGTTTGTAAGCATATGCAGATATATTAAATATGTATTCTTTTAACACATGTCTGCTTCCACTTATTGGGTTAAATTGGCTTTTTTTAGCTTCCGAATGGAAAGGCTAGGACTATGTCAGATGCCTAAGGAGTCCGGTTTTTATTAATGGAGAATATTCAATGGGTATTATTAATGGAGAGTGATCATATTTTATTAATGGAGAATATTGCTTCTATTTTTATTAATGGGGACTACAGTGGTACCAGCCATTCTAGGTAACAGTAAGGGACAACTATCATCATAACATTTTCAGCAGAAGAGAGTAAGTGAATGCAACTGCTAGTTTGGAGTATCATCAGTGTGAAGACAAGAGATCAGTAAGAAAGAGGTGATTTTTTTCCCCAATATTTTCAAGAAAATCTGTTTTCTTAAAATAATACTGTCATTTTTTTGAAATGCTACCACATACTAGATGCATTACGTGTGTGATCTTCAAAAGAACCCTTCACAGGAGATATTACTACTACTTTTTTTTCCTGTGCAGAACAGTAATGCATGAATTCAAGAACCAGCACCTTTTTCACAAAGGTCAATGAAACAGAGGCATCACTGTGTGGAGGGCCCTGCTGAGAAATATTTTTATTTTCAAATAGATATTTGTCTTTACTAAAAGCAGAGCCACTAACTTAGAATTAACAAGTAATGAATGTTACCAATATATGTGGAAATAAGATTTTCAATGGATTCATTTTCTGGCTAGAGTGTTTAGGAGTGATAAATGTTCCCATTTCTAATATAACACATGTGTATTCCCTTGCCCACATATACAATACAATAATTCTTCATCACAACCAATGCCAGTCCATTCTTTATTTGGCAAGATAACTGGGTACTGTAGAATTGTAACCAACACCCTTGTTTGTTATAATTAATATCAATATCAATTAAATGAAAGAAAGATTCTTAACCAAAACCTTTCCATTGTAATAGGGGAACCTATTTTTAGACCATGTGGCTTTGATTCAATTGTTTTTTCTCTGATACTTGTGCAAGTTTCAGTTAGGCTCCAAACTGGGATAGAGCCAACCCTGTATGCTACTTTTCACCATGCATACTAAATAAAGGCTGATGGCACCAATGGATGCAGAACTGTCCTGAAACTGCTCACTATCAAAGGGTCAATTTTTGGGCAAAACACCTATTCAAATGAAAGCTTATGTAGGTTCTTATCTGAAATAGCAAGGAGGTTAAATCAGAAAGCAACCTAAGCTGTTATCTCCAGTTAAGTGGAATTACTTGTATATTGTTTGTAAATAAAAGAGTATTCATCATCCTTCTGCGGCTTATGTTACCAAAAAGATATGCAATAACAAATGCTGCCTTGCATTTGTAATTGGGCTTACACTGCACAATTATTTTATTTGCCATAAAAAATGCAAAAGGGGGTGGTGGTGAGAAGGGAGTACAGGGAGTGAACTGTGGAGCACAAAAATCTAGAAGGATAAAGTAAGACAGCTGGGGTCGGGGAACTGAGGGAGGGAAAGGAATAGAAAACTGGTTCAAAAAGGGTTGGCAACTAACAGCAGCTGAGAGCACTGTGGGATTCAATATGGAAAACGATACCCAGTACAATAAGAACATTAAGTTAACCTCTCGAAACCATAATGTAGTGTGTTGTAAAGTTCTCCAAGAATTAATTCTGCCTTGCCCAATGATCCCTGTGTTCAATCTTCACCTCTCTGGTCATTCTGAACAAGTAACAAAAGAGGCAGTTACTTTAACTGAATATAACATTGTAGCTCAGCCTCATCCTCACCGTATATTGAAAAGGTCTCTGCTATCCCCAACCCATCTCTCTAACATCCAGGTTTGTGTGCCAAGGAAGTAAAAGCATACAAGTGAAAAGCCAGTCAAGGTCTGTGTTCCTCATTATAATTAATACAGTGCTTGGTCCTTTAATGAAAGCTTGGGGGTAGGAGGTTCATGGAGAGTGGAAGAAAACTACAGATGATGGGAGCTCTTCAAATATTTTGAAAAATAATTAAAAATACTTTTTGAACACTGGTAAGTTAGGATGATGTGAGAATTTAATATAGATGAGACAAGTTTATCCACAAGACAGGGAATGATACAAATATTAGTAGTATTAAAAGCCTGAGGTTTACTCAGTAATAACAACCCACATTTCTAGAGCACTTGCTTTGAGCTGGGCATGATTCTAAGGAGCTTAGATTACATTAGTCCTCATCATAACAGCTGTATGGCCTAGCTATATGGACTGTGTCATTTTAGAGATGAGGAAATTGAGGCAGAGAAAGAGTAAGTGTCGGTGCCCAAAGTCCAGTAGGTAGCAGAGCCAGGATTTGAACCTGCATCCTCTATTTCCAGAACCAGCATTTTTATCCACCATGCCATAAATAATACAGTATGTTTGTTTTTAGCACTCTAACTCCTATAATATAAATACTAATTATAAATGTATCTCCTCTATTAATTTAAGCAGTCTTGGCAGGAGTTTCTCTTGCATGCCTTCTGTTAAAAAACAATTTGGCAAGGAATTCACAGAATAAAAAAATCAGAATTAAAACAAATTACTATGATTTTTAAAATAATAAAGCTGAAGTGACTTAAAATTTTACTCCAATTTTTTCACTAGTTTAGACCAAATTATTCCCAATTAACCCAAAATAAAAGGGAGCACCTAATTTCCTTTTGCCAAAAAATGCAATTTCCTCCTTACTAAGTCTTTCAGTTCGTTATAACTTCACTTCAAGCTGCCTGCCTTGCATTTCACTAGTTGCCCTTCTTCTGCCAGCAGAAAAAATGCAGCATTTTTCTTAGTAGCATCTATCTGGTCAAAGCAGTCCTACCTTCAAAGAATACTTCCCTAATCCCCATGAGATTTCCCCCACGCCTTGATTGGACCTAACAGGGAACAGTGAGATCACAGTGTTTCTCACCTCCTCTTTCTCTGCCCTTCAGGAAGAAAGGATCCAAAACAATCTGGTCCCTGTAGCCTAGTTAAGGAAAGGAAGATATAAGTACTAATACAAAGTGTAGCTAAAAGACATTGCTGGGCTTTAACTTCGGCCTCCCATTCTCTGTTAAGTAACCAAGAAAATGGAGGCAAACAAGCTCCCTAGGTAGTGCTAAGCCACACATCCTGACTGTGAGAAAGAATCTCTTGTGGAGAAAATGAAATAAACACAAACAGATTGCATTCCTCTTTAAAAATTGTTAATCTCTTTCTCCAAGCCTGCTTTCAGCTAAAGGGAATTTGGGTCCTATAAAGGGCGAGGTCTCATCTATTTCCTTTTTAATTGTGTAATCTCTCAAGGATTTCACATGCATACAGAAAATACTGATGCGTCTACTTTAATAAATCACTTCAAAATGTTTAAATAAACATTCCTGTCTACCTAGAAAAGAGCCTGTGCCTGGACTTCAGAGGAACGTGGAAAATCAGGATTGTAAATGAACTGTCTCATTCTGAACCTTGATCCTAAATGTACCACCGACCTGACAGCATTCAGATTTAATCTTTCTGCTTTGTTAACTTGATCTTAAATACAACATAGTTACCTCTCACACATTAAATACAAGTGCTAGGAATTAATATCTGTGAATTCTGTTATGTTCACAGAAAAAAGAATGACCAAAAAGTACAATACAAAAGTGGAACTGAATATACCAAATATCTAATAGAAGCATTTTTGAATGGCACTGAAGCATTTAACTATTCTGATTATTTCATCAGTGTGTCTTTAAATGACTATTGCTATGGTCTATCAACATTTTCTACAATCTATGGCACTGATTGCACAGTTAGTAAAAAGCAAAAAAGACAGAAAAGTTATTTGAGACAGATACCCCACAAATACCTCCAACCAGCAACAGCTCAACCCTTGTGCATGGACAGAGTCACCCAGTCATTTACAGTCAATGTCACTTGTCACTGGCCAGAATGACTGTTCAGATTAGTCAGGGCCTTTGATAAACAAGTGGTTAGACATCTTGATGATCACCCCTGTGGACCATATAGAATGACACACACACACACACACACACAAAAAAATGGGATTATATCTGCCAAGGTGGAGCAATAATCTGTAATGAGGGTAAGCACAATCCGTATTACTGAGAGGCAAAAA